>NW_026844345.1:40000-82500 GCF_029955315.1 Cylas formicarius
TAACGGGTAACCGTCCTCCCCGTCGCGCGAACGTCTCGCGCCGACTCCGAAACGCGAATGAATTTCTCCCTTCGACCTTTCGGGTTTCTCAGGTTTACCCCTAAACGGTTTCACGTACTATTGAACTCTCTCTTCAAAGTGCTTTTCAACTTTCCCTCACGGTACTTGTTCGCTATCGGTCTCGTGGTCATATTTAGCCTTAGATGGAGTTTACCACCCGCTTAGGGCTGCACTCTCAAGCAACCCGACTCTGAGGAGATCCCTCCCGCGATCGACGGCGGTCGCTACGGGCCTGGCACCCTCTATGGGCTGTGGCCCCGTTCAAGAAGGACTTGGACGCGCCGGACGATCTCGGGATAACGGAACCTCCCTAACACCACATTTCCCGGCGCCCGGTATCGGCCGCGGGATTCGGTGCTGGGCTCTTCCCTGTTCGCTCGCAGCTACTGAGGGAATCCTAATTAGTTTCTTTTCCTCCGCTTATTAATATGCTTAAATTCGGCGGGTAGTCTCACCTGCTCTGAGGTCGATCGATAAAATCATTATATATATATATATATATATATATATATATAAATATATATATAAAACGTAGACGTGAATTTCGAAACGGTTCAGCGTTTATATTTAAAACCGCTATATCCACCACTCGTTACGCGGCCGCAAACGATCAGACGTCGGACACCTTTTCTTCTTATCGAGAAAATAACGGACACGACGATCGTCAATTTTGCGCGGACCTGCGACATACGCGGGCGGTTTTAATTACGCTCGTCTCTCGCGCTTTTAAGCGAGCGCGACGCGACGAACCGGTGCGTCGAAAATCGACGTCGTTCGCAAACTCGGTCGCGTTCCTTAGAACGCGGCCGGAGTTTCGCTTTCGCGTTTTAAAACGTCGCGAGACCGGGTAGGAGAGAGATCGCGCGCTAAGCGCGAACGTGCTGTTGCTCCTCACTCCTTCCCGCGCTACACGTCCAACTCGCTCCGACGTTTCTCGCGCCTCGCGGGCGAAAAAACCGAGCAGTCTTTAAATTGGATACGACCCTCAGCCAGGAGTGGTCCGGGAACAGAATCCGAGGACCGCAATGTGCGTTCGAAATGTCGATGTTCATGTGTCCTGCAGTTCACAAGTTGACGCGCAATTAGCTGCGTTCTTCATCGACCCACGAGCCAAGTGATCCACCGTTTAGGGTAATCTTTTTTCGATCGGTTTAACGCTTTTCGTCTCCGAAAAAGAGTCGTCGGCGTTGTTATCGACACATACATTTTTTTTACGGAAGGCGAGGTATATACCTTTCGACGTAAAAAAAAAAAAAAAGTTCGATTTCGGGCCGGTCTATCCGACGGAACACTTCGCCGCGCGCCCTTTGTTCTTTATTATTCAGACGGTAGGCGCGCGCGCGTTCGCGTTCGGACGACCCGCGCCGGTTTAAAGTTTATATACACACCTCCTCGCGGGTCGCGGGTGGGTGTAAGTACTTTTCGGTGCTCCGGGCGAATATCGTTTGACACCTTGTCGACGGCGAGCGCGAAACTAGGTTTCGCGCTTCGAGTTCCGTCTAGGTACCCGGAATTTTGTCGGCGCTCCTCCTACTCCTACTCCTCTCTCCCCTTTTTTACGGTGGTCGAGTGGTCGTCGTAGTCGTCGAATTTAATCGCGGCCGACTTAAAGATCGACGCGAGATATTTTCGACCGAGCGTCAGCGACAAAAATTCGTTCGACTAAATAAAGACAAACTGTGTAATTTTTATTATCACTTTAATGATCCTTCCGCAGGTTCACCTACGGAAACCTTGTTACGACTTTTACTTCCTCTAAATGATCAAGTTTGGTCAACTTCCCGGACACATCGACGACGCCGAAACGCCATCGGCGTATCGGTCCGAAGACCTCACTAAATCATTCAATCGGTAGTAGCGACGGGCGGTGTGTACAAAGGGCAGGGACGTAATCAACGCGAGCTTATGACTCGCGCTTACTGGGAATTCCTCGTTCATGGGGAACAATTGCAAGCCCCAATCCCTAGCACGAAGGAGGTTCAGCGGGTTACCCGGGCCTCTCGGCCAGGGAGGACACGCTGATTCCTTCAGTGTAGCGCGCGTGCGGCCCAGAACATCTAAGGGCATCACAGACCTGTTATTGCTCAATCTCGTGCGGCTAGAAGCCGCCTGTCCCTCTAAGAAGAATTGTTTGTACGCAGACAGTAAAAACCGCGCGCGACAACGGGGCGAACCCCGAGCCGGCCGGCCTTTGAGATGTCTAAATACGCCTAGTTAGCAGGCTAGAGTCTCGTTCGTTATCGGAATTAACCAGACAAATCGCTCCACCAACTAAGAACGGCCATGCACCACCACCCACCGAATCAAGAAAGAGCTCTCAATCTGTCAATCCTTCCGGTGTCCGGGCCTGGTGAGGTTTCCCGTGTTGAGTCAAATTAAGCCGCAGGCTCCACTCCTGGTGGTGCCCTTCCGTCAATTCCTTTAAGTTTCAGCTTTGCAACCATACTTCCCCCGGAACCCAAAAGCTTTGGTTTCCCGGAAGCTGCCCGCCGAGTCATCGGAGGAACGTCGGCGGATCGCTAGCTGGCATAGTTTACAGTTAGAACTAGGGCGGTATCTGATCGCCTTCGAACCTCTAACTTTCGTTCTTGATCAATGAAAACGTTTTTGGCAAATGCTTTCGCTTCTGTCCGTCTTGCGACGATCCAAGAATTTCACCTCTAACGTCGCAATACGAATGCCCCCATCCGTTCCTATTAATCATTACCTCGGGGTTCCGAAAACCAACAAAATAGAACCGAGGTCCTATTCCATTATTCCATGCACACAGTATTCAGGCGAAGTTTTAGCCTGCTTTAAGCACTCTAATTTGTTCAAAGTAAACGTGCCGGCCCACCTCGACACTCAATGAAGAGCACCGCGGCAGGATTGAGTTGGACCGCCCGCGTGAACGGGCTAAGTCCACCGGCAGGACGTCTCGCGGCACGCCAGTTAACACCGCGGACGATGAACCGGCGGCGCGAGACACAAATTCGACTACGAGCTTTTTAACCGCAACAACTTTAATATACGCTATTGGAGCTGGAATTACCGCGGCTGCTGGCACCAGACTTGCCCTCCAATTGATCCTCGTTAAAGGGTTTAGAGTGTACTCATTCCGATTACGGGGCCTCGGATGAGTCCCGTATCGTTATTTTTCGTCACTACCTCCCCGTGCCGGGAGTGGGTAATTTGCGCGCCTGCTGCCCTCCTTGGATATGGTAGCCGTTTCTCAGGCTCCCTCTCCGGAATCGAACCCTGATTCCCCGTTACCCGTTACGACCATGGTAGGCGCAGAACCTACCATCGACAGTTGATAAGGCAGACATTTGAAAGATGCGTCGCCGGTGCGAGACCGTGCGATCAGCGTAAAGTTATTCAGAGTCACCAAGTTGAACGATGTCGGGCGCGAACCCGCCACCGATTGGTTTTGATCTAATAAAAGCACTCCTTCCGTCTCCGGTCGGACCTCTGTTTGCATGTATTAGCTCTAGAATTACCACAGTTATCCAAGTAATTGTGGGTACGATCTAAGGAACCGTAACTGATTTAATGAGCCTTTCGCGGTTTCACCTCGAATTCGCGTATACGGATCGCCTTTGTATGCGGACCGGCTCCATATATATAGACCGCCTTCGTATATGGATCGCCTTGCTATACGCTTCCGTATAGGGATCGCCTCCATATACAGAACGCCTTTATATACGGACCGCCATTATATACGGACCGTCTCTAAATACAGACCGCGTTCGTATACGGACCGCCTCCATATACGGACCGCCTCCATATACAGACCGCCTCCATATACAGGCCGCCTCCATATACAGATCGCCTCTGTGTACGGACCGCCTCCATATACAGACCGCCTCCATATACGGACCGCCTCCATATACAGGCCGCCTCCATATACAGATCGCCTCTGTGTTCGGACCGCCTCCATATACAGACCGCCTCCATATACGGACCGCCTACATATACAGACCGCCTCCGTATATAGACCCCCTCCATATACAGACCGCCTCCATATACGGACCGCCTCCATATACAGACCGCCTCCGTATACGAACCGCCTCCATATATAGACCGCCTCCATATACAGACCGCCTACATATACAGACCGCCTCCGTATATAGACCCCCTCCATATACCGACCGCTTATATATACAGACCGCCTCCACATACAGACCGCCTTCATATACAGACCGCCTCCATATACGGACCGCCTCTATATACAGACCGCCTCCATATACAGATCGCCTCTGTATACGGACCGCCTCCATATACAGACCGCCTCCGTATACGAACCGCCTCCATATATAGACCGCCTCCATATACAGACCGCCTACATATACAGACCGCCTCCGTATATAGACCCCCTCCATATACAGACCGCCTCCATATACGGACCGCCTCCATATACAGACCGCCTCCATATACAGACCGCCTACATATACAAACCGCCTCCATATACAGACCGCCTACATATACAGACCGCCTACATATACAGACCGCCTCCATATACAGATCGCCTCCATATACAGATCGCCTCGGTATACGGACCGCCTCCATATACGGACCGCCTCCATATACAGACCGCCTCCATATACGGACCGCCTCCATATACAGACCGCCTCCATATACAGATCGCCTCTGTATACGGACCGCCTGAAGAGGGCTTCCTATTAAAACGAAACGTCGGACACAATTCTAAATCATTGCATCGTCTTCAGCGAACCTCAAAACCCCGGGAACCACCTTCAAATTCCAATTATTACGAATTAGTGCCCTGAAGATGGCTTCCTGCGAAAACGAAACGTCGGACAAAATTTAAAATCATTGCATCGTCTTCAGCGAACCTCAAAACCCCCGGAACCACCTTCAAATTCCTATTATTACGAATTAGTGCTCTTAAGATGGTTTCCTACGAAAACGAAACGTCGGACAAAATTTTAAATCATTGCATCGTCTTTAGCGCACCTCAAAACCCCCGGAACCACCTTCAAATTCCAATTATTATGAATTAGTGCTCTGAAGATGGCTTCCTGCGAAAACGAAACGTCGGACACAATTTTAAATCATTGCATCGTCTTCAGCGCATCTTAAAACCCCCGGAACCACCTTCAAATTCCAATTATTACGAATTAGTGCCCTGAAGATGGCTTCCTACTAAAACGAAACGTCGGACCCAATTTTAAATCATTGCATCGTCTTCAGCGCACCTTAAAACCCCCGGAACCACCTTCAAATTCCAATTATTACGAATTAGTGCTCTGAAGATGGCTTCCTACTAAAACGAAACGTCGGACACAATTTTAAATCATTGCATCGTCTTCAGCGCACCTTAAAATCCCCGGAACCACCTTCAAATTACAATTATTACAAATTAGTGCTCTGAAGATGCCTTTCTATTAAAACGAAACGTCGGACACAATTTTAAATAATTGCATCGTCTTCAGCGCACCTCAAAACCCCCATAACCGCCTTCGATACCGTTATCATTCATGACGTCATTCCAAGGAATATCTATAATGAAAGGAGCCTCCCACGACATGCACGGACCAATAGGATCAAAGATTAGGAAAATTACACGTATAATCATCGGACCAATCACAGTAAAGCATTCAAATAGATCTCATAGCCTGCTTCTGAATTAGAAACATTCTTTTCACAATATTAACAATTCTATTTTTTTTTTTTAATACTTACGTAACTCCGAGAGGATTGAAATTTTTTTTGAAGTTGAAGGTTAATAAAGTCTATTCGCAGCCACTATAAAATCCCCCCCCCACCCCCCATTTTTAGTTAATATTTTCGATTTATTCTTTCAATGTTTGTCATAATTTTCTTTAGAAATTTAGATTTTTAATTTTTTAAAATACTTACGTTGCTCCGAGAAGTTTGAAATTTTTATCAAGGATGGAGGTCAATGGGGTCTATTCACAAATACTATAAAACTCCCCTCACCCCCCACCGTTTAATTAACATTAATTATTGTTTAGAAATTTACAGCCTTATGCATAAATCGCTTTCGACGGCAAACGGTGTAACTTGTGGGAATGTTTTTGGTATCGTTGGATAGAGGAAGAACCAAGGTACTTAACATGTAAATTTCGATTTTTTAAAATAATAAGTAAATAAGATATAAAACGTTAAAAATTGATCATTAATTTTTAAGTCAATTTTTCCATTTAAAATAAGATTTTAAGGTTATTTCTCAAACTATATGAATCCGAGAAAGTTGAAATTTTTACAAAAGATACACACTAATGAGGTCTATTCGTAGATACTACAACGTCCCCCTCGTAACCCCCCATTTTCGGTTATAATTTGCATTTTATATTTTCGTATTTATCATGTTTCCCTTCAAAAATTTAAGATTTTTAATTTTTAAAAATATCTATGTTTCTCCCAGAAAATTGAAATTTTTATCAGAGTTAGAGGTCAATGTGGTCTATTCGCAAATACCATAACGTCTGTCCCCCGCCCTCCCCATCATTAATTAATAATCTCAAATTATAATTTTCATGGATATCGTGATACTCTTCAAAAATTCACATTTTTATTTTTTTTAAATACCTGCATTACTTCGAAGGGATTGATTTTTTTTTAAAGATGGAGGTCAATGAGATCTATGAATAAAAATTATAAAGTCCTCTTCAGCTCTCACCATTTAAATATAAATAATAATTAATACAATTTTTGAAAAAAATGCAGTCTCCAACATAAAGCATTCCCGACAAAAAGCTATAGAACCTGTGTAAGATCTTTTAGTATCATTAAATAGAGAAAAGACCAAAGTATATAATAAATAGGTTTTTAAGTTCCTAGAATCATAAATAACGGAAATATAAAACATTTTTTGAAAATAATCCGTTTTTTTTGTTAATATTTCATCCCCCGAAAGGACTAAGAAAGTTATAATTAAACAATTGACTATTTTTTTTGAATACCCCCCCGACCACCTATCTTCGTGCCAAATTTGAGCCGGATCGGTTAATATCGACCTCGATCCAAATTTTCATGAGTGTGTTTGGTCGTGATTTTGTCCAAAAATTTATGTTTTTGATTTTTTAAAATACCTACGTCGGTCCGAGGAGATTAAAATCTTATCAAAAGATGGAGGTCGATGA
Source organism: Cylas formicarius (assembly GCF_029955315.1). Taxonomy (NCBI): domain Eukaryota; kingdom Metazoa; phylum Arthropoda; class Insecta; order Coleoptera; family Brentidae; genus Cylas; species Cylas formicarius. Next base: position 47,170 of record NW_026844345.1, read on the forward strand.
GGTCTATCCGTAGATACCATAAAGTCCCCCCCAGCCCCCTCCATTTAATTGCAATTAAGCATTTTTTAAAAATTTGCAAACTCCCACAAAAGCCGCTCCCGACGGCAAACGACACGACTTGGATAAAACTTTTTGATATCATCGGATAGAGGAAAGACCAAGGTATATAACGTATAAATTTCAAATTCTCAAAATTGTAAATAAGCGAGATATTAAACTTTGAAAATCGACCATCGATTTTCGGGCCGATTTTTGAGCCCGAAATGCGATTTCGAGGTGATTTCTCAAAACTGGATAAAATTTTGCATAGGGGGGTTTTCGGGGACGAGAAATTCGAATTTGTAATTATTTTTGGAAAAAAACCATAAATTATCGATGATTTATCAATATAACCCATTTTCCCGTATACCCTGCATTTATAATGTTTTTTTAATTTTTTCAAATACTTACGTTGTTCCGAGAAGGTTAAAATTCCTATAAAAAATAGAGGTTAATGAGATCTATCCACAGATACCATAAAATTCCCCCCAGCCCCCTCCGTTTAAATATAATTAATTATTCAATATAAATTTATAACCCCATGAAAAAACCGTTCCTGACGACAAACGGTATAACTTGTGGGAATCATTTTAGGATTTTTTTATAGAGAAAGAACCAAAGTATTTACCACATAAATTTCAAGTTCTCAAAATTATAAACAAATAAGATATAAAACATTCAAAATTGATTATTGATTTTTAAGCCGATTTTTCCATTTAAACTGAAATTTTTAGGTTATTTCTCAACCCATATGAATCCGAGAAAGTTGAAATTTTTACGAAAGATACACACTAATGAGGTCTATTCGCAGATACTATAACGTCCCCCCCGCAACCCCCCATTTTCGGTTAATATTTGCATTTTATATTTTCGTATTTATCATGTTTCTCTTCAAAAATTTTAGATTTTTAATTTTTAAAAATATCTATGTTTCTCCCAGAAGGTTGAAATTTTTATCAGAGTTAGAGGTTAATGAGGTCTATTCGCAAATACCATAACGTCCGTCTCCCGCCCTCCCCATCATTAATTAATATTCTCAGATTATAATTTTCATGGATATCGTGATACTCCTCAAAAATTCCCATTTTTATTTTTTTTAAATACCTGCATTACTTCGAAAAAATTGATTTTTTTTTTAAAGATGGAGGCCAATGAGATCTATAAATAAAAATTATAAAGTCCTCCTCAGCTCTCACCATTTAAATATAAATAATAATTAATACAATTTTTGAAAAAAATGCAGTCTCCAACAAAAAGCATTCCCGACCAAAAACCATACAACTTGTGTAAGATCTTTTAGTATCATTAAATAGAGAAAACACCAAAGTTTATAATGTATAGGTTTTTAAATTCCTAGAGTCATAAATAACGGAAATATAAAACATATTTTGAAAAAATTCCGTTTTTTTTGTTAATATTTCGTCCCCCGGAAGGACTAAGAAAGTTATAATTAAACAACTGACTATTTTTTTTGAATACCCCCCCGACCCCCTATCTTCGTGCCAAATTTGAGCCGGATCGGTTAACATCTACCTCGATCCAAATTTTCATGAGTGTTTGGTCGTGAATTTGTCCAAAAATTTATGTTTTTGGTTTTTTAAAATACCTACGTCGCTCCGAGAAGATTGAAATTTTATTATTATTATGATTAGAAGCAAACTATTTTATCGGAGTACGTGTGATGGTGCGAAAACAGAGTTACGCAACCCGCGCATGATTTAACGTAGGAAATAATTTAAGGACATCCGGTATATTTTTAAAAAATTAAATTTAAAATTATAAAGCCAGAGATGCAAAAACATTAGCAAATTTAAATCGAAATACTCATTTACCGCGGGGAACAATATCGCGACGTCCTGTATACAATTTAAATTGAAAGAAGGAAATAAAAATAACGAAAACGAAAGTATCGTTGACTCAAAAGGAGCGATATAATAACGAAACACATAGAACCAATGTAAAGAAAGTGGGACAACCTGTATGTGATTAAAAGCAAACTACCTTATCGGAGTACGTGTGATGGTGTAAAAACAGAGTTACGCAACCCGCGCATGATTTTAGGTAGGAAATAATTTAAGGACATCCGGTATATTTTTAAAAAACTAAATTTAAAATTATGAAGCCAGAAATGCAAAAACATTAGCAAATTTAAATCGAAATATTCATTTACCGCGGGGAACGATATCGCGACGTCCTGTATAAAATTTAAATTCAAAGAAGGAAATAAAAATAACGAAAACGAAAGTATCGTTGACTCAAAAGAAGCGATATAATAACGTAACACATGGAACCAATATAAAAAAAATGGGACAACCTGTATGTGATTAAAAGCAAACTACCTTATCGAAGTACGTGTGATGGTGTAAAAACAGAGTACGCAACCCGCGCATGATTTAACGTAGGAAATAATTGAAGGACATCCGGTATATTTTTAAAAAACTAAATTTAAAATTATAAAGCCAGAGATGCAAAAACATTAGCAAATTTAAATCGAAATACTCATTTACCACGGGGAACAATATCGCGACGTCCTGTATACAATTTAAATTCAAAGAAGGAAATAAAAATAACGAAAACGAAAGTATCGTTGACTCAAAAGAAGCGATATAATAACGAAACACATAGAACCAATGTAAAGAAAATGGGACAACCTGTATGTGATTAAAACCAAACTACGTTATCGGAGTACGTGTGATGGTGTAAAAACAGAGTTACGCAACCCGCGCATGATTTAACGTAGGAAATAATTTAAGGACATCCGGTATATTTTTAAAAAACTAAATTTAAAATTATAAAGCCAGAGATGCAAAAACATTAGCAAATTTAAATCGAAATACTCATTTAACACGGGGAACAATATCGCGACGTCCTGTATACAATTTAAATTCAAAGAAGGAAATAAAAATAACGAAAACGAAAGTATCGTTGACTCAAAAGAAGCGATATAATAACGAAACACATAGAACCAATGTAAAGAAAATGGGACAACCTGTATGTGATCAAAAGCAAACTACGTTATCGGAGTACGTGTGATGGTGTGAAAACAGAGTTACGCAACCCGCGTATGATTTTACGTAGGAAATAATTTAAGGACATCCGGTATATTTTTAAAATTTTTGAATATGACGCTAGAGATGTAAAAACCAATGCAAAGAAAAAAAATACTAAAATATATTAGCGAGAGATAGTCGCAACTCGAAAACTTTTTCTTCATGTCCGGGTAGGAGCACATAGCAATAGAATTATATTTAATTACCTTAAAAAAAGAAAATCAATCACAATTAACTTTCTCGGGTGCACTTTTAAAACAAACTAAATAAATGCAAATCTCGATGAAGATCATCCCACCTACATTGTCACCCCCACCAATTATTTAATATTTCGCGCCTAGGATAACGATCGCTAAGATCGTCGAACGTTGCCACGTTGAGCGCAAAACGTAGTTATTAAAAATGATGCGAGTTAATTTTTGTTTTTACCAATTATGAGAATCGTCGAAATCTATCTGGAAACACTTTCAACTGCATCCCGTCTCTTTTCGTTGAATTGAAATTGATCTTTTTTCAATAAAAATCGATATAAATCACAATGCAGGGATGCTTCTGGCAACAGTGTCACCCCATCCACTTTTATAACGCTTTTCTGTCCGTCGATCGTAAATCATTTTTTCGCGGGTAAAATAACGGCTGTTAGAGAATCGTCGGACGTTGCCATATTTAAGAGATGCAAAAATCACGAAAATAATCCGATAAATCGATGATCGATTTTAAAAAGGGAAAAATGAAAGCCTACCTCGCTTTAAAATTTCAAACTTGAATGGATAGGAGGAACGTCGGAAACCTACCAGGCTATAGTGTTTACGAAACCGCACCACTCTACGCGCGTTACAGTAAACTCGGTACGAAAATTCGCTTATTTTTCGCCTCCGACGCACCCTTACCGAGATACGGCCCTTTTTCGAATTTTTTATTTCGATTTTAAAATGGTCATAACTCGAAAACGGTTCGTTTTTTGGGAAAACCGAGCAATTTTTTGCCCCAAAGGGGACGGTTTACGGCCCCATTTTACGGGAATCCGATATCTGTTTTCCCATTTTCTTGATTTTGGTACCCCCGCCGGCATCGTATAGAGTATTGCGAGCCTACCTCGATTTAAAATTTCAAACTTGAATGGATAGGAGGAACGTCGGAAACCTACCAGGCTATAGTGTTTACGAAACCGCACCACTCTACGCGCGTTACAGTAAACTCGGTACGAAAATTCGCTTATTTTTCGCCTCCGACGCACCCTTACCGAGATACGGCCCTTTTTCGAATTTTTTATTTCGATTTTAAAATGGTCATAACTCGAAAACGGTTCGTTTTTTGGGAAAACCGAGCAATTTTTTGCCCCAAAGGGGTCGGTTTACCACCCGATTTTACGGGAATCCGGTATCTGTTTTCCCATTTTCTTGATTTTGGTACCCCCGCCGGCATCGTATAGAGTATTGCGAGCCTACCTCGATTTAAAATTTAAAACTTGAATGGATAGGAGGAACGTCGGAAACCTACCAGGCTATAGTGTTTACGAAACCGCACTACTCTACGCGAATTACGTTGAGCTCGGTACGAAAATTCGCTTATTTTTCGCCTCCGACGCACCGTTACCGAGATACGGCCCTTTTTCGAATTTTTTATTTCGATTTTAAAATGGTCATAACTCGAAAACGGTTCGTTTTTTGGGAAAACCGAGAAATTTTTTGCCCCAAAGGGGACGGTTTACGGCCCCATTTTACGGGAATCCGATATCTGTTTTCCCATTTTCTTGATTTTGGTACCCCCGCCGGCATCGTATAGAGTATTGCGAGCCTACCTCGATTTAAAATTTAAAACTTGAATGGATAGGAGGAACGTCGGAAACCTACCAGGCTATAGTGTTTACGAAACCGCACCACTCTACGCGCGTTATGGTAAACTCGGTACGAAAATTCGCTTATTTTTCGCCTCCGACGCACCGTTACCGAGATACGGCCCTTTTTCGAATTTTTTTTTTCGATTTTAAAATGGCCATAACTCCAAAACGGTTCGTTTTTTGGGAAAACGGAGCCATTTTTTGCCCCAAAGGGGTCGGTTTACCACCCGATTTTACGGGAATCCGGTATCTGTTTTCCCATTTTCTTGATTTTGGTACCCCCGCCGGCATCGTATAGAGTATTGCGAGCCTACCTCGATTTAAAATTTAAAACTTGAATGGATAGGAGGAACGTCGGAAACCTACCAGGCTATAGTGTTTACGAAACCGCACCACTCTACGCGCGTTGTGATAAACTCGGTACGAAAATTCGCTTATTTTTCGCCTCCGACGCACCGTTTCCGAGATACGGCCCTTTTTCGAATTTTTTTTTTCGATTTTAAAATGGCCATAACTCCAAAACGGTTCGTTTTTTGGGAAAACGGAGCCATTTTTTGCCCCAAAGGGGTCGGTTTACCACCCGATTTTACGGGAATCCGGTATCTGTTTTCCCATTTTCTTGATTTTGGTACCCCCGCCGGCATCGTATAGAGTATTGCGAGCCTACCTCGATTTAAAATTTAAAACTTGAATGGATAGGAGGAACGTCGGAAACCTACCAGGCTATAGTGTTTACGAAACCGCACCACTCTACGCGCGTTATGGTAAACTCGGTACGAAAATTCGCTTATTTTTCGCCTCCGACGCACCGTTACCGAGATACGGCCCTTTTTCGAATTTTTTTTTTCGATTTTAAAATCGCTATATCTTGAAAATGGTTCGTCCAATCAAAAAAAGGACGAAATTTTCGCCCCAAAGGGGTCGCTTCTCGCCCCCGTTTACCCTTAGAAGGCATCTTCTCCGATTTTTTTTTTTTCAAAAATTACAAAATTCGAGGGGGTAAAATTTGGAGGGGGGGGGTTGAGACTTTGTCAGTCGATTCCCCACGCCGAGTCGGCCGGTCCGCCTAGTCAATGACGCCGAGGCCGGTACGAAAATTCGCTTATTTTTCGCCTCCGACGCACCGTTTCCGAGATACGGCCCTTTTTCGAAAATTTTTCGAAAATGTCGAAATCTCGAAAACTGCTCGTCGGATCGAAAAACGCACGAAATTTTCGCCCCAAAGGGGTCGCTTCTCACCCCCCTTTACCCTTAGAAGGCATCTTCTCCGATTTTTTTTTTTCAAAAATTACAAAATTCGAGGGGGTAAAATTTGGAGGGGGGGGGTTGAGACTTTGTCAGTCGATTCCCCACGCCGAGTCGGCCGGTCCGCCTAGTCAATGACGCCGAGGCCGGTACGAAAATTCGCTTATTTTTCGCCTCCGACGCACCGTTTCCGAGATACGGCCCTTTTTCGAAAATTTTTCGAAAATGTCGAAATCTCGAAAACTGCTCGTCGGATCGAAAAACGCACGAAATTTTCGCCCCAAAGGGGTCGCTTCTCATCCCCCTTTACCCTTAGAAGGCATCTTCTCCGATTTTTTTTTTCAAAAATTACAAAATTCGAGGGGGTAAAATTTGGAGGGGGGGGGTTGAGACTTTGTCAGTCGATTCCCCACGCCGAGTCGGCCGGTCCGCCTAGTCAATGACGCCGAGGCCGGTACGAAAATTCGCTTATTTTTCGCCTCCGACGCACCGTTTTCGAGATACGACGATTTGAAAATTTTGAAAATTTTTCCAAAAAACCGCCGTATCTCGGAAACGGTTCGTCGTAGCGAGAAACGGAGAGAATTTCCGCCCCAGAGGGGACGGTTTCCGACCCCGCTTTACCCGGATCCGACATCGTTTCCGCCATTTTCCGGAAAAAAGTTCTTTCGGGGGCGGTAACTCCGCCCCCCGAGGTCGGGGGCGGTTCCGTTCGCGGCGCCGAAATCGCGGCCGCCCCCTCCGCCGACCCGCCAAGTTTCATCCCGATCGAACCGGCCGTTCCCGAGATACATCGCGAGCCGGCAACGTTTAGAGTCAATTCCCGCATAACAAGCGGCGCGCGAAGCGCGGTCGCTTGTTATGCGGGGACTAGGGCGGTATCTGATCGCCTTCGAACCTCTAACTTTCGTTCTTGATCAATGAAAACGTTTTTGGCAAATGCTTTCGCTTCTGTCCGTCTTGCGACGATCCAAGAATTTCACCTCTAACGTCGCAATACGAATGCCCCCATCCGTTCCTATTAATCATTACCTCGGGGTTCCGAAAACCAACAAAATAGAACCGAGGTCCTATTCCATTATTCCATGCACACAGTATTCAGGCGAAGTTTTAGCCTGCTTTAAGCACTCTAATTTGTTCAAAGTAAACGTGCCGGCCCACCTCGACACTCAATGAAGAGCACCGCGGCAGGATTGAGTTGGACCGCCCGCGTGAACGGGCTAAGTCCACCGGCAGGACGTCTCGCGGCACGCCAGTTAACACCGCGGACGATGAACCGGCGGCGCGAGACACAAATTCGACTACGAGCTTTTTAACCGCAACAACTTTAATATACGCTATTGGAGCTGGAATTACCGCGGCTGCTGGCACCAGACTTGCCCTCCAATTGATCCTCGTTAAAGGGTTTAGAGTGTACTCATTCCGATTACGGGGCCTCGGATGAGTCCCGTATCGTTATTTTTCGTCACTACCTCCCCGTGCCGGGAGTGGGTAATTTGCGCGCCTGCTGCCCTCCTTGGATATGGTAGCCGTTTCTCAGGCTCCCTCTCCGGAATCGAACCCTGATTCCCCGTTACCCGTTACGACCATGGTAGGCGCAGAACCTACCATCGACAGTTGATAAGGCAGACATTTGAAAGATGCGTCGCCGGTGCGAGACCGTGCGATCAGCGTAAAGTTATTCAGAGTCACCAAGTTGAACGATGTCGGGCGCGAACCCGCCACCGATTGGTTTTGATCTAATAAAAGCACTCCTTCCGTCTCCGGTCGGACCTCTGTTTGCATGTATTAGCTCTAGAATTACCACAGTTATCCAAGTAATTGTGGGTACGATCTAAGGAACCATAACTGATTTAATGAGCCTTTCGCGGTTTCACCTTAATTTGGCTTGTACTGAAACATGCATGGCTTAATCTTTGAGACAAGCATATGACTACTGGCAGGATCAACCAGGGAGCTGTTCTACGTGTCGAGCGCGCCGCCGCCGCCGCCGCCACGGATGACGACGATCGGGCGCGGTACGACAACAAACAGTCTCTTTTTTAAAAATAATAATTACGCGCGCGAAACGCGTTTATTTTATTTTTAAATAGAAACAGACGCGACCACTTTGTGTGGCGGTGATAGCGTGCGAGTACGGAAATGAACCGTTCCCGACGCCACACTCGTTATTATTATTATTCGGACGCGATCCGTCCAATTTTTTTTTGTTGGTAATAAATATCGAGACGACGTGAGTGCGCGATCAAACAATCCGACTCGCGCGCGCATAATAAGCTTTAAAATGCGGCGCGCGTCGAACCGATGTGCCTCGGGCAACGAACGTCGATCGACGGAAATTTTCGGACATTCTCTCGATCACTCTTCGCTAGATTGAAAGCGACACGAGATTTCTCGAAAGAAACGTTCCGGATTCGCATATAAACTCGCTCGGTTAGATGAGAGTTATCGCAAATTTTTCGGAAGAAAAATATTATAGGGCGACCGCTTTCGAACCACGAAGTGCCAAATCTTACTTTAAAACACCCGCTAAGTTCGCGATCTAGCTGTATAAGGTGCGGAGCCTTAAAATGTTTTCGAACGCTCGAGCAATCGCTGCTACGAAGACGGGCCGATGGCAAACGAAAAACGGTCTACGTTCCCGTACCGATGAAGGAAACCAATTTTTCTTAAAAAATTGAACCCACGATACGAAAATGTTAAGCGAGCCAATTAATCGCGCCAAACGGTCGACTCGAAGGCGATCTAACGATCGAAAAAGCATTTTGCTCTGCGAAGGGAGAAGTGTCTATACGCACGACGCGGCGGTCGCGCTCGAGACCATCTCACCTATTATAGGTAACGGACCATTCCTTAGTCTTCCGAACGTTTCACGTGAAAACCCGAATATCGGCTGCGGCGGGCAAATAAAGTTCGGAGCGAAACTTTCGCTCGTGGTTACGTTCGATTTGGTTAAAGCGGGCACTTTTTCAAATATTTTTTTTTCTTTACTTACTTTTGTTAACTGACCGCCGGTTCCGGTTCCGACTTAAAAATAAATCGCCGTCCCCGGATTTTGTCGGACGATACTCTCCATCATTTTTAATTTCGGGTGTTTGCATTTTTTTTTCTCGCGATTTAATAAATTCATTATTAAACATTTATAAGTCCGTCTTCTTTAATATTGCGGACCAGCGGGAAGAGAGTTTTGTTTTTTTTTTTTTATTTTATTCATTTTAACATATACTCCCATAAAAGGTTTTTGCCGCTAGCCGCGAGCAGAGAAAAATAAGCAAAACTAACCGAAACAAAGCAAAAATAAGCAAAACTAACCAAAATTAACCGAATATAACCAAAATTAAACAAAACTAACCAAAAGGAACAAAAATAACCACAACTAAGCAAAATTAATCATAACAAACCAAAATTGGCCAAAGTTCGGCAAAACAAACCAAATTATCCAAAACTAAGCAAAATTAAGCAAAAGTAGTCAAAATTAACAAAAACAAGCCAAACTTATCCTGAACAAACCAAAACTAACGATAATTAAGCAAAAATAGGAAACGTTCACAAAAACTAACCGAAACGAACCATAACTAACTAATAGCGGCCGAAACTGGAAATAATAAACCAAAGTAAACAAAACTAAGCAAAATTAAGCAAAAGTAGTCAAAATTAACAAAAACAAGCCAAACTTATCCTAAACAAACCAAAACTAACGATAATTAAGCAAAAATAGGAAACGTTCACAAAAACTAACCGAAATGAACCCTAACTAACTAATAGCGGCCGAAACTGGAAATAATAAACCAAAGTAACCAAAACTAAGCAAAATTAAGCAAAAGTAGTCAAAATTAACAAAAACAAGCCAAAATTATCCTAAACAAACCCAAAACTAACGATAATCCTAACTAACCAATAGCGGCCGAAACTGGAAATAATAAACCAAAGTAACCAAAACTAGCGAAAATTCAGCAAAAGAAACCAAAATTAACCGTGTAACAAACCCAAATCAACCAAACCAAAAAAAAAAACATGCAAAACTTCACCAAAACGAACCACAATTCGCAAAAACTAAACAAACACAAACAAAATTAAGCACACTCAAATAAAAAGTAATCAAAACTACGTTCAACACGAACTGACCTAATTAAATAAAAAAATAGGAAAATTCAATTTTGCTAACCAAAAACGTCAATCGAAATAAACGCGAAACCGGGTTCCTGCCATTTATTTCGACGATAAGCACTTTTATCTAACTATGATTCGAAAAAAAAAAAAATAAGAAAGAAAGATATGAATAAACGAATTGATTAATATATAAAAATTGTGGTTCTGAAAAGAACCGTTTTTGGTGAATTTACACTCTCCAAGTCGACGCTCATTTATTTAGAACTGGTGTATTTTGTGACGGCTTTGGTCCCTTCACTGACGGCGTGCTTGGCCAACTCTCCGGGCAACAACAATCTCACGGCCGTTTGAATCTCTCTGCTAGTAATAGTGGATCGCTTATTATAGTGAGCCAAACGAGAAGCTTCGGCGGCAATCCTTTCGAAAATGTCGTTTACGAACGAATTCATAATGGACATGGCTTTGCTCGAAATGCCAGTATCCGGATGAACTTGCTTCAACACTTTGTAAATGTAAATTGCGTAACTCTCCTTCCTCCTGCGTTTCTTTTTCTTATCACTCTTCGAAATATTTTTTTGAGCCTTGCCGGCTTTTTTCGCCGCTTTACCGCTTACTTTCGGTGGCATTTTCTACAATCGATTAGACGCGCGCAAAGTAACGGACTGACAAGGCCCACACCGGGCCGCAGCTATTTATTTGAGAACCGAGTCGGCCGACAAGCTCCGCCCCCGGGCATCGTTCGCCGAAGCGCTAATCCCATTGGTCCATGCCCATGTCCTATAAATAGCGCGCCCACGGTCTGCGAGAGCGTCATTGTGCTGTTAACGTTCGTGCGTGTACTATTAACGGTAATAACGATGTCGGGACGCGGAAAAGGAGGCAAAGTCAAAGGGAAAGCGAAGTCTCGTTCTAGCAGGGCCGGTTTACAGTTTCCGGTAGGTAGAATTCACCGATTACTTCGGAAAGGAAACTATGCGGAGAGGGTCGGCGCCGGAGCTCCGGTATATTTGGCGGCCGTAATGGAATATTTGGCCGCCGAAGTTTTGGAATTGGCCGGTAACGCGGCGAGGGACAATAAGAAAACCAGAATCATTCCGCGACATTTACAACTGGCGATCCGAAACGACGAGGAATTGAACAAATTATTATCGGGAGTAACGATCGCTCAGGGAGGTGTTTTGCCGAACATTCAAGCGGTTCTTTTGCCCAAGAAAACCGACAACAAAGCAAAATAAAAATTGCGGCGAGGGAAGACGATGGGAAAACGGTCCTTCTAAGGACCACAAATACTTTTCTATTTGAGATTTCGTTTCGTTTATTTAACAGATTATTAAAAAAAAAAAAAAAAAGAAACGTTCCTTCTTTTTACGTTTTCTCTTTCGGACTATAAGAAAACCGGTATAATACCTCGACATTTACAATTGCCGATCCCAGGAATTGAACAAATTATTATCCGAAGTTAAGATCGCTAGGTGGTTCTGTTGCCTAAGAAAACCGACAACAAAGCTAAATAAAGTTTTCGCCGGGAAGGAAGACGGTTCTTGTAAGGACCACAAATACTTTTCTATTTGAGATTTCGTTTCCTTTATTTCACAGATTTAATAATCACACTAACACGGGGAGAAATTAAAAATTCAAAACTTACCTCGACTCGATAATGGTTTGTTGGGCATTATACTCGAAATAACGAATAATCTTTGGAACGTATTTTGTGGTTCTGAAAAGAACCTTTTTTTTTTTTTTTTGTGTTTCCGCAAGATCGACGAAAAATTTAGCCACCAAATCCGTAAAGAGTTCTACCTTGTCTTTTTAGGGCGTACACCACGTCCATTGCCGTTACCGTTTTTCTTTTGGCGTGCTCCGTATAGGTTACCGCGTCTCTGATGACGTTTTCCAAAAACACCTTTAAAACGCCACGAGTTTCTTCGTAAATCAATCCGGAAATTCGTTTCACGCCTCCGCGACGGGCCAATCTTCTAATGGCCGGCTTGGTTATTCCCTGAATGTTATCCCTCAACACTTTGCGATGTCGCTTTGCACCACCTTTTCCCAAACCTTTGCCGCCTTTCCCTCTACCGGTCATTTTTAATACGAGCCGAGTTCTCTGATCGATATATAACAAACAAAACCGTCCGAAGTGCCACGATCAACTGACCGAAAACGGTCCGGCGCTTCGGTTTTGTCGAGTCGGAATTCGCCACGCCCAAAAAGGTCGATTGGACCAATGAGAAGAGAAAACGCTCGGGTACAAATTAAACGGACGGACGTTCGTGCGGCCATTATCTGTCGACGAGTGTTAGTGATTTGGTGTTCTAGTACGTCCGCGAACGTGTTTTATTATCATGGCCAGAACCAAGCAGACCGCTCGTAAATCGACCGGAGGAAAAGCGCCCCGAAAGCAGTTGGCGACCAAAGCGGCGAGAAAAAGTGCACCGGCAACCGGAGGAGTTAAAAAACCTCATCGCTACAGACCGGGCACCGTGGCTTTGAGAGAAATTAGACGTTATCAAAAGAGCACCGAACTATTGATCCGAAAATTACCGTTCCAACGACTGGTCAGAGAAATCGCTCAAGACTTTAAAACGGATCTGCGTTTCCAAAGTTCCGCGGTAATGGCGTTGCAAGAAGCGAGCGAAGCTTATCTCGTCGGTCTTTTCGAAGATACAAATTTGTGCGCCATTCATGCCAAACGAGTAACGATCATGCCGAAAGATATTCAATTGGCGAGGCGTATCAGGGGAGAGAGAGCTTAAGATTAATAATAATCTCTTTTATTATTATTAACAACAAACCGGTTCTTTTAAGAACCACAAATCATTTTCCTTTAAGATTTCGTTAAAAATTGAAAATAAAAAATAAAACTTTTTCATTTATTAATTATTTGAGAACGGCCCGGTTGGATTTTTTTTTTTTCGCAACTAACGACGTCTTTAAAAAAAATTATTAGTGGTTCTGAAAAGAACCCCCCCCACTCCCCGTTGCTTTGTAAAACCGGACGAGTTTTTATTTCGACCTCTGGTATATTTGGTGACGGCTTTCGTTCTTCTGCTTTTTCGCGGCGGCTTTTCCACCGGTTTTCGAAGGCATTATTATTCACAAAGAAAAGCGGTCTTCGCGATCGAAATGAGAAAAAACCCCGGCGAACGTATTTATATCGCGACGGAGTCGGTCAACAAGCTCCGCCCCCTGTTCGCTTTTCGGTGGGAGGAGCTTGTCAACGGACTTTCTTCTCATATAAATACGTTCGCGGGGATATTTCTCTTAATGTTTGCGTGATCGTCGTCGGAATCGACTACGCTTCGTTGTTAAACGAGATGCAGTTTAAAATTCGCCGGCGGATAAGTTAGAATAAGTTTGTCGTAGGGAGAACGAAATGGAAAAGAGAAAAAAGAAGAAAAAGAGAAGTCCTTTTCGAGATTTTTTAATAAATTTATACTTATATATATTTTTTAAAGAAATCGTTTTCTATTTACCCCCGAGACGCCCGGGATTCGAGTTTGCCTTTGAAGATAGTTACGAATTCGATAGCGATTTTTTTTGTGGTTCTGATAAGAACCGTTTCGAAAATTTCGTTTTTTTTTTAAACACCCATCGACGTTCTCTCGGCGGTTCATTTCTTCTTTTTGGGCGAGACGGGCTTTTTAACTTTGCCGGAAGCGGCTACGGGAGGCGATTTTGCCGTTTTGGGTTTGGGCGCTTTCGGTTTCTTCGTCGGTCCCTTGTTTGATTTTTTGGCTTTCGAAGGCGATTTGGTTTTAATCGACGCCGCTACCGCCGTTCCGGCGGCGCCTTTGGCGGTTTTCTTTTCGGCGGATTTTTTAGCTGCCGATTTCTTCTCCACGGACGACGCGGCGGCCCCGCTTTTTCCTTTTCCCTTCGGAGAGGCGGCGACCGCCTTTTTTACGGCGGGCTTCGAAGAAGCGCCACCACCACCACCTGCGGCGCCAGATTTTTCTCCGGTGGTTTTTTTCGGAGACGCTTTCTTCGTTCTGGTCACGGACTTCTTTTTTTCCGAGGATGAGGACGCGGCTCCGCTTTTCGCCGAATTAGAAGTCGAAGACGCCAATTTGAACGAACCGGACGCACCTTTGCCCTTGGTTTGAACCAAAGTTCCCGCAGCGACGGCCGACTTCAAGTACTTTTTAATGAAAGGAGCCACTTTTTCGGCGTCCACTTTGTAGTTGGCGGCCACGTATTTTTTTATGGCTTGCAACGAAGAACCGCCTCTCTCTTTTAGTCCCTTTATGGCGTTGTTTACCATTTCGGAAGTCGGCGGATGGTTGGGTTTCGTTCTGGGATTCTTGGCTTTCTTTTCCTTTTTCACGGTCGTCGACGAAGACGAAGAAATGGTCGCGGAGGTTTGAGCCGGAGAAGAAGCGGCCGACGCGGTCGACACTTTCACTTCGCTTTCTGCCATATTATCGCAAATACTGACGACGGAAAACAACGGCGACAAAAACAACGACAACACGAGTACGAGTACCGCGCGCGCGTCGAAATTAATAAATTCGGTTAGGCCGGCGAACGAATTCGACTATGGTCGGACGGACAATCGGAGGACTGAACGCCGTCGGATTTACGCTAGGAAAGAGCCCGGCTTCGGCGGTGAGGTTCCGCGCTTCGCAGCGATCGTTTTTTTTCCATGTTTCGGCCGACGTTTAAAAACGAAACGGACCGCTATTTCGAATAAGGTTTTAAAATACTATAAAGTTTGTTTCGCGAGCGAGCAGAACCCGAAGCGAGAGAGATTTTCGAACTAAAATCACGACGAAAGTGGAGCTTTCAAATTTTCAAGGTAAACAATCGAAAAGCGAGTTTTTTTTTTGATTCGGGCAAAAGTTTCGCGGTCGAAGTTTTACCGGAATCGAAGCCCGCAATGTTCGACTCGCGACCGATAATTTTTCGACTTTTCGTTCGACGTCGCTCGGCGGAGAAAGCGATTTTCGCGATCGCGTGTCCCGCCCGTTTCCTATACCCACCCGACACCTATTACACTCCGTTTCGAGTTCCCGTTTCCAGTTTCTGTTTTTTAAACTTACGATTTCGATTCGTATCGCGCGAACGACGGAAATAAGGAACAAAAAAAAGCGGTATTTATTTCGGAGAACCTAGACCGAATTAAAAGAAATCACAAACACCGGGCGCGCGTTTCGAAGTCGGCGTCGATATCTAACACTAACGACACGCCTTCGAAGAGGAGACCCCGAAGGTTTTCCGAAGCTTTTAGGGATGCCTCGGAAAGAAAATTTCGAAAACCGGGCCCCGATTTTTCTTAAAAAAAAAAAAAAAAACAAAACAAAAAAAACAAACATCGAATTTCGAGCGACGTCCGGGGGGTGGAATTAGTGGCAACAAAAAAAGCTAACTAATCCGTTTTCGCTTCCGTTCGTTTTTTCTTTAAGAAACGAGAGTAGGCCGGCCGGTCGGCCGGCAAGTAAGGTCTTAAAAAAATTAACCGCGTAAAAAAGGCGAACGTAAAATGGAAAATCGCTTTTCCTTTTACGTTCGCCTTTTTTTTTTTTTTCTCTTTTTTTTTTTTCCATCGATCGTCGAGGGGTCTCGTCTAACCGACAAGACGAATCCCCAAGCTAAGGGCTGAGTCTCAACAGATCGCAGTGTGGTAACTGCTCTACCGAGTACAACACCCTGCCAGGTACGTAAGTCGTCTACAGACAATTCCGAGTTCCGACATCGAAACGATTGACCCACGATCGGCCGCCTGAAGGTCTGATCGGACGTGGCAAGGATCGATCCCGCCGCCGATCGGCGACCTCGAGCGGCAATCGGGCTCGTGCGACGGCCGGCGCGGACGCCGACCGCCTAGTAAAGTCACATTGTTTTGAGCCTTTCGACTCTCGGAACTCCAAGAGATATCGTTGCCGCCTTCGACTAGAAAGGATACGGCCTTAGAGGCGTTCAGGCATAAACCAACGGATGGTAGCTTCGCACCATAGCCCGCTCGAGCTAGTGCGTGAACCAAATGTCCGAACCTGCGGTTCCTCTCGTACTGAGCAGGATTACTATCGCAACGACGGGTCATCAGTAGGGTAAAACTAACCTGTCTCACGACGGTCTAAACCCAGCTCACGTTCCCTATTTACGGGTGAACTAGCTACGTACAGACCGCCTCCATATACAGACCGCCTCCATATACAGACCGCCTCCATATACGGACCGCCTTCATATACGGACCGCCTCCATATACGGACCGCCTCCATATACGGACCGCCTCCATATACAGACCGCCTCCATATACAGATCGCCTCCATATACAGACCGCCTCCATATACCGACCGCCTACATATACAGACCGCCTCCATATACAGAACGCCTCTGTATACGGACCGCCTTCGTATACAGACCGCCTCCATATACAGACCGCCTCCATATACAGACCGCCTCCATATACGGACCGTCTCCATATACGGATCGCCTCCATATACAGACCGCCTACATATACAAACCGCCTTCATATACAGACCGCCTCCATATACGGACCGCCTCCATATACGGACCGCCTCCATATACGGACCGCCTCCATATACAGACCGCCTCCATATACAGATCGCCTCCATATACAGACCGCCTCCATATACCGACCGCCTACATATACAGACCGCCTCCATATACAGAACGCCTCTGTATACGGACCGCCTTCGTATACAGACCGCCTCCATATACAGACCGCCTCCATATACAGACCGCCTCCATATACGGACCGTCTCCATATACGGATCGCCTCCATATACAGACCGCCTACATATACAAACCGCCTTCATATACAGACCGCCTCCATATACGGACCGCCTCCATATACAGACCGCCTCCATATACAGATCGCCTCGGTATACGGACCTCCTCCATATACAGACCGCCTCCATATACAGACCGCCTCCATATACAGACCGCCTACATATACAAACCGCCTTCATATACAGACCGCCTCCATATACGGACCGCCTCCATATACAGACCGCCTCCATATACGGACCGCCTCCATATACGGACCGCCTACATATACAGACCGTCTCCCTATACAAACCGCCTCCTTATACAGACCGCCTCCGTATACGGACCGCCTCCATATACGGACCGCCTCCATATACGGACCGCCTCCATATATAGACCGCCTCCATATACAGACCGCTTCCATATACGGACCGCCTCCATATACAGACGGCCTCCATATACAGACCGCCTCCATATACAGACCGCCTCCCTATACAGACCGCCTCCATATACAGACCGCCTCTATATACAGACCGCCTCTATATACAGACCGCCTCCGTATACGGACCGCCTCCATATACAGACGGCCTCCATATACAGACCGCCTCCGTATACGGACCGCCTCCATATACAGACCGCCTCCATATACAGACCGCCTCCATATACAGACCGCCTCCATATACAGACTGCCTTCATATACAGACCGCCTCCATATACAGACCGCCTCCATATACAGATCGCCTACATATACAGACCGCTTCCATATACAGACCGCCTCCATATACAGACCGCCTCCATATACAGACCGCCTCCATATACAGACCGCCTACATATACAGACCGCTTCCATATACAGACCGCCTCCAGATACAGACCGCCTCCATATACAGACTGCCTCCATATACAGACCGCCTCCATATACAGACTGCCTCTATAAACAGACCGCCTCCATATACAGACCGCCTACATATACAGACCGCTTCCATATACAGACCGTCTCCATATACGGACCGCCTTAATATACGGACCGCCTCCATATACAGACCGCCTCCATATACAGACCGCCTCCATATACAGACCGCCTCCATATACAGACCGCTTCCATATACCGACCGCCTACATATACAGACCGCCTCCATATACAGATCGCCTCTGTATACGGACCGCCTTCGTATACAGACCGCCTCCATATACAGACCGCCTCCATATACAGACCGCCTCCATATACAGACTGCCTCCATATACAGACCGCCTCCATATACAGATCGCCTCTGTATACGGACCGCCTCCATATACAGACCGCCTCCATATACAGATCGCCTCTGTGTACGGACCGCCTCCATATACAGACCGCCTCCATATACGGACCGCCTCCATATACGTATACGGACCGTCTTCATAGATAGAACACTTTCATAAGTGGATTGTTTTCACAAATAAATTATATTTTTATATAAACAATCAATTTATCATTTTTTTTAAATACTCGCTCTACTGCGCTTTGGTCGTGATTAAACTGTTTAAAATAATATTTTTATATTTAATTAATTTATATTTATTGAAATTAAATAAAACTGAAAATGACATGTAAATGGAAATATCCGTTAATTAAATATATTTTAACCATATGTTTTTTTAGACACTCGCTCCGCTGCGCTCCGCTCGTGACTAAACTGTTGAATATAATGTTTTTATATATAATTAATTTGTTTTGGTAAAAGAAAATTAAAATTGAAATAAAAATTTTTTGGTACTAATGAAGTTTTAAATACAGATTTTTGAGTTTATTATTATTATATATTATAAATTTATATCTAATTATATTTAAAAAAATAAATAAAATGAAATGTGGCAAAAATTATTTTGTATTAAAAATGTAAGTAAAGGGATTTCCTTATTCGTAAGATGTTTGGTATGTTTTTTTAGACACTCGCTCCGCTGCGCTCCGCTCGTGACTAAATTGTTGAATATAAGATTTTTATGTTGAATATAATGATTTGTTTTGGTAAAAGAAAATTAAAATTGAAATAAAAATTTTTTGGTACTAATGTAGTTTTAAATACATATTTTTGAGTTTATTATTATTATGCATTATTAATTTATATATAATTATATTTAAAAAAAATAAATAAAATGAAATGTGGCAAAAGTTATTTTGTATTAAAAATGTAAGTAAAAAGATTTCCTTATTCGTAAGATGTTTGATATGTTTTTTTAGACACTCGCTCCGCTGCGCTCCGCTCGTGACTAAACTGTTGAATATAATGTTTTTATATATAATTAATTTGTTTTGATAAAACAAAATTAAAATTGAAATAAATTTTTTTTGGTACTAATGAAGTTTTAAATACATATTTTTAAGTTTATTATTATTATATACTATAAATTTATATCTAATTATATTTAAAAAATAAATAAAATAAAATGTGGCAAAAATTATTTTGTATTAAAAATGTAAGTAAAAAGATTTCCTTATTCGTAAGATGTTTGGTATGTTTTTTTAGACACTCGCTCCGCTACGCTCCGCTCGTGACTAAACTGTTGAATATAATGCTTTCATATATAATTAATTTGTTTTGGTAAAAGAAAATTAAAATTGAAATAAAAATTTTTTGGTTATAATGAAGTTTTAAATACATATTTTTGAGTTTATTATTATTATATATTATTAATTTATATTTAAAAAAATTAAATAAAATGAAATGTGGGCAAAAATTATTTTATATTAAAAATGTAAATGTAAAAATGTAAAATAATGCTCTGAAGAGGGCTTCTTATTAAAACGAAACGTCGAACACAATTTTAAATCATTGCATCGTCTTCAGCGAACCTCAAAACCCTCGGAACCACCTTCAAATTCCAATTATTACGAATTAGCACTCTGAAGATGGCTTCCTGCAAAAACGAAACGTCGGACACAATTTTAAATCATTGCATCAAATTCAGCGAACCTCAAAACCCCCGGAACCACCTTCAAATTCCAATTATTACGAATTAGTACTTTGAAGATGGCTTCTTGCGAAAACGAAACGTCGGACACGATTTTAAATCATTGCATCGTCTTCAGCGAACCTCAAAACCCCCGGAACCACCTTCAAATTCCAATTATTACGAATTAGTGCTCTGAAGAGGGCTTCCTGCAAAAACGAAACGTCGGATGCAATTTTAAATCATTGCATCGTCTTTAGCGAACCTCAAAACCCCCGGAACCACCTTCAAATTCCAATTATTACGAATTAGTGTTCTGAAGATGGCTTCTTGCGAAAACGAAACGTCGGACACAATTTTAAATCATTGCATCGTCTTCAGCGAACCTCAAAACCCCCGGAACCACCTTCAAATTCCAATTATTACGAATTAGTGCTCTGAAGATGGCTTCTTGCGAAAACGAAACGTCGGACACAATTTTAAATCATTGCATCGTTTTCAGCGAACCTCAAAACCCCCGGAACCACCTTCAAATTCCAATTATTACGAATTAGTACTTTGAAGATGGCTTCTTGCGAAAACGAAACGTCGGACACGATTTTAAATCATTGCATCGTCTTCAGCGAACCTCAAAACCCCCGGAACCACCTTCAAATTCCAATTATTACGAATTAGTGCTCTGAAGATGGCTTCCTGCGAAAACGAAACGTCGGACACAATTTTAAATCATTGCATCGTCTTCAGCGAACCTCAAAACCTCCGGAATCACCTTCAAATTCCAATTATTACGAATTAGTGCTCTGAAGAGGGCTTCCTGCGAAAATGAAACGTCGGACACAATTTTAAATCATTGCATCGTCTTCAGCGAACCTCAAAACCCCCGGAACCACCTTCAAATTAAAATTATTACGAATTAGTACTCTGAAGATGGCTTCTTGCGAAAACGAAACGTCGGACACAATTTTAAATCATTGCATCGTCTTCAGCGAACCTCAAAACCCCCGGAACCCCCTTCAAATTCCAATTATTACGAATTAGTACTCTGAAGATGGCTTCCTGCGAAAACGAAACGTCGGACACAATTTTAAATTATTGCATCGTCTTCAGCGACCCTCAAAACCCCCGGAATCACATTCAAATTCCAATTATTACGAATTAGTTCTCTGAAGATGGCTTCTTGCGAAAACGAAACGTCGAACACGATTTTAAATCATTGCATCGTCTTCAGCGAACCTCAAAACCCCCGGAACCAACTTCAAATTCCAATTATTACGAATTAGTGCTCTGAAGATGGCTTCCTGCGAAAACGAAACGTCGGCCACAATTTTAAATCATTGCATCGTATTCAGCGAACCTCAAAACCCTCGGAACCACCTTCAAATTCCAATTATTACGAATTAGTGCTCTGAAGATGACTTCTTGCGAAAACGAAACGTCGGGCACAATTTTAAATCATTGCATCGTTTTCAGCGAACCTCAAAACCCCCGGAACCACCTTCAAATTCCAATTATTACGAATTAGTACTCTGAAGATGGCTTCTTGCGAAAACGAAACGTCGGACACAATTTTAAATTATTGCATCGTCTTCAGCGAACCTCAAAACCCCCGGAACCACCTTCAAATTAAAATTATTACGAATTAGTACTCTGAAGATGGCTTCTTGCGAAAACGAAACGTCGGACACAATTTTAAATCATTGCATCGTCTTCAGCGAACCTCAAAACCCCCGGAACCACATTCAAATTCCAATTATTACGAATTTGTGCTCTGAAGATGGCTTCCTGAGAAAACGAAACGTCGGACACAATTTTAAATCATTGCATCGTTTTCAGCGAACCTCAAAACCCCCGGAACCACCTTCAAATTCCAATTATTACGAATTAGTGCTCTGAAGATGGCTTCCTGCGAAAACGAAACGTCGGACACAATTTTAAATCATTGCATCGTTTTCAGCGAACCTCAAAACCCCCGGAACCACCTTCAAATTCCAATTATTACGAATTAGTACTCTGAAGATGGCTTCTTGCGAAAACGAAACGTCGGACACAATTTTAAATCATTGTATCGTTTTCAGCGCACCTAAAAACCCCTCGAAATCTCCTTCAAATTACAATTATTACAAATTAGTGCTCTGAAGATGCCTTCCTATTAAAACGAAACGTCGGACACAATTTTAAATAATTGCATCGTCTTCAGCGCACCTCAAAACCCCCATAACCGCCTTCGATACCGTTATCATTCATGACGTCATTCCAAGGAATATCTATAATGAAAGGAGCCTCCCACGACATGCATGGACCAATAGGATCAAAGATTAGGAAAATTACACGTATAATCATCGGACCAATCACAGTAAAGCATTCAAATCGATCTCATAGCCTGCTCCTGAATTAGAAACATTATTTTCACAATATTAACATTTCTATTTTTTTTTTTAATACTTACGTAGCTCCGAGAGGATTGAAATTTTTTTTGAAGGTGAAGGTTAATAAGGTCTATTCGCAGCCACTATAAAATTCCCCCCCCACCCCCCATTTTTAGTTAATATTTTCGATTTATTCTTTCAATGTTTGTCATAATTTTCTTTAAAAATTTAGATTTTTAATTTTTTAAAATACTTACGTTACTCGGAGAAGGTTGAAATTTTTACCAAGGATGGAGGTCAATGAGCTCTATTCACAGATACCATAAAACTCCCCCCACCCCACTCCATTCAAATAATATTAATTATTTTTGAAAAATTTGCAGCCTTATGTATAAACCGCTCTCGGCGACAAACGGTGAAACCTGTGGAAATCTTTTTGACATCGTTAGATAGAGAAAGGACCAAGGTACTTAACGTGTAAATTTCAATTTTTCAAAATAATAAGTAAATAAGATATAAAACGTTAAAAATTGATTATTAATTTTTAAGTCAATTTTTCCATTTAAAATAAGATTTTAAGGTTATTTCTCGGCCCGTACTGCTCCGAGTAAGCTGAAATTTTTGCGAAAGATACACACTAATGAGGTCTATTCGTAGATACTATAACGTCCCACTCAACCCCCCCCTTTTTGGTTAATATTTGCATTTTATTATTTTCGTATTTATCATGTTTTTCTTCAAAAATTTTAAATTTTTAATTTTTTAAACTATCTACGTTTCTCCCAGAAGGTTGAAATTTTTATCAGAGTTAGAGGTCAATGAGGTCTATTCGCAAATACCATAACGTCCGTCTCCCGCCCTCCCCATCATTAATTAATATTCTCAGATTATAATTTTCATGGATATCGTGATACTCCTCAAAAATTCCCATTTTTATTTTTTTTAAATACCTGCATTACTTCGAAAAAATTGATTTTTTTTTTAAAGATGGAGGCCAATGAGATCTATAAATAAAAATTATAAAGTCCTCCTCAGCTCTCACCATTTAAATATAAATAATAATTAATACAATTTTTGAAAAAAATGCAGTCTCCAACAAAAAGCATTTCCGACAAAAAACTATAGAACCTGTGTAAGATCTTTTAGTATCATTAAATAGAGAAAAGACCAAAGTATATAATGAATAGGTTTTTAAATTCCTAGAATCATAAATAACGGAAATATAAAACATTTTTTGAAAAAAATCCGTTTTTTTTTGTTAATATTTCGTCCCCCGGAAGGACTAAGAAAGTTATAATTAAACAACTGTCTATTTTTTTTGAATACCCCCCCGACCCCCTATCTTCGTACCAAATTTGAGCCGGATCGGTTAACATCGACCTCGATCCAAATTTTCATGAGTGTTTGGTCGTGATTTTGTCCAAAAATTTATGTTTTCGGTTTTTTAAAATACCTACGTCGCTCCGAGAAGATTGAAATTTTATCGAAAGATGGCGGTCGATGAGGTCTATCCGTAGATACCATAAAGTCCCCCCCCAGCCCCCTCCATTTAATTGCAATTAAGCATTTTTAAAAAATTTGCAGCCTCCCACAAAAACCGCTCCCGACGGCAAACCATACGACTTGGATAAAACTTTTTGATATCGTCGGATAGAGGAAAGACCAAGGTATATAGCGTATAAATTTCAAATTCTCAAAATTGTAAATAAGCGAGATATTAAACTTTGAAAATCGACCATCGATTTTCGGGCCGATTTTTGAGCCCGAAATGCGATTTCGAGGTGATTTCTCAAAACTGGATAAAATTTTGCATTAGGGGGTTTTCGGGGACGAGAAATTCGAATTTGTAATTATTTTTGGAAAAAAACCATAAATTATAGATGATTTATCAATATAACCCATTTTCCCGTATACCCTGCATTTATAATGTTTTTTTAATTTTTTCAAATACTTACGTTGTTCCGAGAAGGTTAAAATTTTTATCAAAGATGAAGATCAATAAGATCTATTTACAGATACCATAAAATTTCCCCCAGCCCCCTCCATTTAAATATAATTAATTATTCTATGTAAATTTACAACCCTATGAAAAAACCGTTCCTGACGACAAACGGTATAACTTGTGGGAATCATTTTAGGATTTTTTTATAGACAAAGAACCAAAGTATTTACTACATAAATTTCAAATTCCCAAAATTATAAACAAATAAGATATAAAACATTCAAAATTGATTATTGATTTTTAAGCCGATTTTTCCATTTAAACTGAGATTTTTAGGTTATTTCTCAACCCATATGAATCCGACAAAGTTGAAATTTTTATGAAAGATACACACCAATGATGTCTATTCGTAGATACTATAACGTCCTCCCAATCCCCCCCTTTTTGGTTAATATTTGCATTTTATTATTTTCGTATTTATCATGTTTTTCTTCAAAAATTTTAAATTTTTAATTTTTTAAACTATCTACGTTTCTCCCAGAAGGTTGAAATTTTTATCAGAGTTAGAGGTCAATGAGGTCTATTCGCAAATACCATAACGTCCGTCTCCCGCCCACCCCATCATTAATTAATATTCTAAAATTATAATTTTCATGGATATCGTGATACTCTTCAAAAATTCAAATTTTTATTTTTTTTAAATACCTGCATTACTTCGAAGAGATTGATTTTTTTTTTAAAAGATGGAAGTCAATGAGGTCTATAAATAAAAATTATAACGTCCTCCTCAGCTCTCACTATTTAAATATAAATAATAATTAATACAATTTTTGAAAAAAATGCAGTCTCCAACAAAAAGCATTCCAGACAAAAAACTATAGAACCTGTGTAAGATCTTTTAGTATCATTAAATAGAGAAAAGACCAAAGTATATAATGAATAGGTTTTTAAATTCCTAAAGTCATAAATAACTGAAAAATAAAACATATTTTGAAAAAATTCCGTTTTTTTTGTTAATATTTCGTCCCCCGGAAGGACTAAGAAAGTTATAATTAAACAACTGACTATTTTTTTTGAATACCCCCCCGACCCCCTATCTTCGTGCCAAATTTGAGCCGGATCGGTTAATATCGACCTCGATCCAAATTTTCATGAGTGTTTGGTCGTGATTTTGTCCAAAAATTTACATTTTTAATTTTTTAAAATACCTACGTCGCTCCGAGAAGATTGAAATTTTATCAAAAGATGGAGATCGACGAGGTCTATCCATAGATACCATAAAGTCCCCCCCAGCCCCCTCCATTTAATTGCAATTAAGCATTTTTAAAAAATTTGCAGCCTCCCACAAAAACCGCTTCCGACGGCAAACCATACGACTTGAATAAAACTTTTTGATATCGTCGGATAGAGGAAAGACCAAGGTATATAGCGTATAAATTTCAAATTCTCAAAATTGTAAATAAGCGAGATATTAAACTTTGAAAATCGACCATCGATTTTCGGGCCGATTTTTGAGCCCGAAATGCGATTTCGAGGTGATTTCTCAAAACTGGATAAAATTTTGCATTGGGGGGTTTTCGGGGACGAGAAATTCAAATTTGTAATTATTTTTGGAAAAAAACCATAAATTATCGATGATTTATCAATATAACCCATTTTCCCGTATACCCTGCATTTATAATATTTTTTTAATTTTTTCAAATACTTACGTTGTTCCGAGAAGGTTAAAATTTTTATCAAAGATGAAGATCAATGAGATCTATTTACAGATATCATAAAATTCCCCCCAGCCCCCTCCGTTTAAATGTAATTAATTATTCAACATAAATTTATAACCCCATGAAAAAACCGTTCCTGACGACAAACGGTATAACTTGTGGGAATCATTTTAGGATTTTTTTATAGATAAAGAACCAAAGTATTTACCACATAAATTTCAAATTCTCAATATTATAAACAAATAAGATATAAAACATTCAAAATTGATTATTGATGTTTAAGCCGATTTTTCCATTTAAACTGAGATTTTTAGGTTATTTCTCAACCCATATGAATCCGAAAAAGTTGAAATTTTTATGAAAGATACACACCAATGAGGTCTATTGGTAGATACTATAACGTCCCCCCCAACCCCCCCTTTTTGATTAATATTTGCATGTTATTATTTTCGTGTTTATCATGTTTTTCTTCAAAAATTTTAAATTTTTAATTTTTTAAACTATCTACGTTTCTCCCAGAAGGTTGAAATTTTTATCAAAGTTAGAGGTCAATGAGGTCTATTCGTAAATACCATAACGTCTGTCTCCAGCATTCGCCATCATTAATTAATAATCTCAAATTAAAATTTTCATGGATATCATGATACTCCTCAAAAATTCCTATTTTTATTTTTTTTAAATACCTGCATTACTTCGAAGGGATTGATTTTTTTTTAAAAGATGGAAGTCAATGAGGTCTATAAATAAAAATTATAAAGTCCTCTTCAAGTCTCACCATTTAATTATAAATAATTATTAATACTAATTTTTAAAAAATTGCAGTCTCCGACATAAACCGTTCCTGACCAAAAACCATACAACTTGTGTAAGATCTTTTCATATCATTAAATAGAGAAAAGACCAAAGTATATAATGAATAGGTTTTTAAATTCCTAGAATCATAAATAACGGAAATATAAAACATTTTTTGAAAAAAATCCGTTTTTTTTGTTAATATTTCGTCCCCTGGAAGGACTAAGAAAGTTATAATTAAACAACTGACTATTTTTTTTGAATACCCCCCCGACCCCCTATCTTCGTGCCAAATTTGAGCCGGATCGGTTAACATCGACCTCGATCCAAATTTTCATGAGTGTTTGGTCGTGATTTTGTCCAAAAATTTATGTTTTTGGTTTTTTAAAATACCTACGTCGCTCCGAGAAGATTAAAATTTTATCAAAAGATGGAGGTCGATGAGGTCTATCCGTAGATACCATAAAGTCCCCCCCAGCCCCTTCCATTTAATTGCAATTAAGCATTTTTTAAAAATTTGCAACCTCCCACAAAAGCCGCTCCCAACGGCAAACGACACGACTTGAATAAAACTTTTTGATATCGTCGGATAGAGGAAAGACCAAGGTATATAGCGTATAAATTTCAAATTCTCAAAATTGTAAATAAGCGAGATATTAAACTTTGAAAATCGACCATCGATTTTCGGGCCGATTTTTGAGCCCGAAATGCGATTTCGAGGTGATTTCTCAAAACTGGATAAAATTTTGCATTGGGGGGTTTTCGGGGACGAGAAATTCAAATTTGTAATTATTTTTGGAAAAAAACCATAAATTATCGATGATTTATCAATATAACCCATTTTCCCGTATACCCTGCATTTATAATGTTTTTTTAATTTTTTCAAATACTTACGTTGTTCCGAGAAGGTTAAAATTTTTATCAAAGATGAAGATCAATAAGATCTATTTACAGATACCATAAAATTTCCCCCAGCCCCCTCCATTTAAATATAATTAATTATTCTAAGTAAATTTACAACCCTATGAAAAAACCGTTCCTGACGACAAACGGTATAACTTGTGGGAATCATTTTAGGATTTTTTTATAGATAAAGAACCAAAGTATTTACCACATAAATTTCAAATTCTCAATATTATAAACAAATAAGATATAAAACATTCAAAATTGATTATTGATGTTTAAGCCGATTTTTCCATTTAAACTGAGATTTTTAGGTTATTTCTCAACCCATATGAATCCGAAAAAGTTGAAATTTTTATGAAAGATACACACCAATGAGGTCTATTGGTAGATACTATAACGTCCCCCCCAACCCCCCTTTTTGATTAATATTTGCATGTTATTATTTTCGTATTTATCATGTTTTTCTTCAAAAATTTTAAATTTTTAATTTTTTAAACTATCTACGTTTCTCCCAGAAGGTTGAAATTTTTATCATAGTTAAAGGTCCATGAGGTCTATTCGCAAATACCATAACGTCCGTCTCCCGCCCTCCCCATCATTAATTAATATTCTAAAATTATAATTTTCATTTATATTGTGATACTCCTCAAAAATTCAAATTTTTATTTTTTTTAAATACCTGCATTACTTCGAAGGGATTGATTTTTTTTTAAAAGATGAAAGTCAATGAGGTCTATAAATAAAAATTATAAAGTCCTCTTCAGGTCTCACCATTTAATTATAAATAATCATTAATACTAATTTTTAAAAAATTGCAGTCTCCGACATAAACCGTTCCCGACCAAAAACCATACAACTTATGTAAGATCTTTTAGTATCATTAAATAGAGAAAAGACCAAAGTTTATAATGTATAGGTTTTTAAATTAATAGAGAAATAAATAACGGAAATATTAAACCTTTTATGAAAAAAATCCTTTTTTTTGGTTAATATTATGTCCCCCGGAAGGACTAAGAAACTTATAATTAAACAACTGACTATTTTTTTTGAATACCCCCCCGACTCTCTATCTTCGTGCCAAATTTGAGCCGGATCGGTTAATATCGACCTCGATCCAAATTTTCATGAGTGTTTGGTCGTGATTTTGTCCAAAAATTTATGTTTTTGGTTTTTTAAAATACCTACGTCGCTCCGAGAAGATTGAAATTTTATCAAAAGATGGCGGTCGATGAGGTCTATCCGTAGATACCATAAAGTCCCCCCCAGCCCCCTCCATTTAATTGCAATTAAGCATTTTTAAAAAATTTGCAGCCTCCCACAAAAACCGCTCCCGACGGCAAACCATACGACTTGGATAAAACTTTTTGATATCGTCGGATAGAGGAAAGACCAAGGTATATAGCGTATAAATTTCAAATTCTCAAAATTGTAAATAAGCGAGATATTAAACTTTGAAAATCGACCATCGATTTTCGGGCCGATTTTTGAGCCCGAAATGCGATTTCGAGGTGATTTCTCAAAACTGGATAAAATTTTGCATTAGGGGGTTTTCGGGGACGAGAAATTCGAATTTGTAATTATTTTTGGAAAAAAACCATAAATTATAGATGATTTATCAATATAACCCATTTTCCAGTATACCCTGCATTTATAATGTTTTTTTAATTTTTTCAAATACTTACGTTGTTCCGAGAAGGTTAAAATTTTTATCAAAGATGAAGATCAATGAGATCTATTTACAGATATCATAAAATTCCCCCCAGCCCCCTCCGTTTAAATGTAATTAATTATTCAACATAAATTTATAACCCCATGAAAAAACCGTTCCCGACGACAAACGGTATAACTTGTGGGAATCATTTTAGGATTTTTTTATAGACAAAGAACCAAAGTATTTACCACATAAATTTCAAATTCTCAATATTATAAACAAATAAGATATAAAACATTCAAAATTGATTATTGATGTTTAAGCCGATTTTTCCATTTGAACTGAGATTTTTAGGTTATTTCTCAACCCATATGAATCCGACAAAGTTGGAATTTTTACGAAAAATATACACCAATGAGGTCTATTCGTAGATACTATAACGTCCCCCCCAACCCCCCCTTTTTGGTTAATATTTGAATTTTATTATTTTCGTATTTATCATGTTTTTCTTCAAAAAATTTAAATTTTTAATTTTTTAAACTATCTACGTTTCTCCCAGAAGGTTGAAATTTTTATCAAAGTTAGAGGTCAATGAGGTCTATTCGTAAATACCATAACTTCTGTCTCCAGCCCTCGCCATCATTAATTAATAATCTCAAATTAAAATTTTCATGGATATCATGATACTCCTCAAAAATTCCTATTTTTATTTTTTTTAAATACCTGCATTACTTCGAAGGGATTGATTTTTTTTTAAAAGATAGAAGTCAATGAGGTCTATAAATAAAAATTATAAAGTCCTCTTCAGGTCTCACCATTTAATTATAAATAATTATTAATACTAATTTTTAAAAAATTGCAGTCTCCGACATAAACCGTTCCTGACCAAAAACCATACAACTTGTGTAAGATCTTTTCATATCATTAAATAGAGAAAAGACCAAAGTATATAATGAATAGGTTTTTAAATTCCTAGAATTATAAATAACGGAAATATAAAACATTTTTTGAAAAAAATCCGTTTTTTTTGTTAATATTTCGTCCCCTGGAAGGACTAAGAAAGTTATAATTAAACAACTGACTATTTTTTTTGAATACCCCCCCGACCCCCTATCTTCGTGCCAAATTTGAGCCGGATCGGTTAACATCGACCTCGATCCAAATTTTCATGAGTGTTTGGTCGTGATTTTGTCCAAAAATTTATGTTTTTGGTTTTTTAAAATACCTACGTCGCTCCGAGAAGATTAAAATTTTATCAAAAGAGTGAGGTCGATGAGGTCTATCCGTAGATACCATAAAGTCCCCCCCAGCCCCTTCCATTTAATTGCAATTAAGCATTTTTTAAAAATTTGCAACCTCCCACAAAAGCCGCTCCCAACGGCAAACGACACGACTTGGATAAAACTTTTTGATATCGTCGGATAGAGGAAAGACCAAGGTATATAACGTATAAATTTCAAATTCTCAAAATTATAAATAAGCGAGATATTAAACTTTGAAAATCGACCATCGATTTTCGGACCGATTTTTGAGCCCGAAATGCGATTTCGAGGTGATTTCTCAAAACTGGATAAAATTTTGCATTGGGGGGTTTTCGGGGACGAGAAATTCGAATTTGTAATTATTTTTGGAAAAAAACCATGAATTATCGATGATTTATCAATATAACCCATTTTCCCGTATACCCTGCATTTATAATGTTTTTTTAATTTTTTCAAATACTTACGTTGTTCCGAGAAGGATAAAATTTTTATCAAAGATGAAGATCAATAAGATCTATTTACAGATACCATAAAATTTCCCCCAGCCCCCTCCATTTAAATATAATTAATTATTCTATGTAAATTTACAACCCTATGAAAAAACCGTTCCTGACGACAAACGGTATAACTTGTGGGAATCATTTTAGGATTTTTTTATAGACAAAGAACCAAAGTATTTACTACATAAATTTCAAATTCCCAAAATTATAAACAAATAAGATATAAAACATTCAAAATTGATTATTGATTTTTAAGCAGATTTTTCCATTTAAACTGAGATTTTTAGGTTATTTCTCAACCCATATGAATCCGACAAAGTTGAAATTTTTATGAAAGATACATACCAATGAGGTCTATTCGTAGATACTATAACGTCCCCCCAATCCCCCCCTTTTTGGTTAATATTTGCATTTTATTATTTTCGTATTTATCATGTTTTTCTTCAAAAAATTTAAATTTTTAATTTTTTAAACTATCTACGTTTCTCCCAGAAGGTTGAAATTTTTATCAGAGTTAGAGGTCAATGAGATCTATTCGCAAATACCATAACGTCCGTCTCCCGCCCTCCCCATCATTAATTAATATTCTAAAATTATAATTTTCATGGATATCGTGATACTCTTCAAAAATTCAAATTTTTATTTTTTTTAAATACCTGCATTACTTCGAAGAGATTGATTTTTTTTTTAAAAGATGGAAGTCAATGAGGTCTATAAATAAAAATTATAAAGTCCTCCTCAGCTCTCACTATTTAAATATAAATAATAATTAATACAATTTTTGAAAAAAATGCAGTCTCCAACAAAAAGCATTCCAGACAAAAAACTATAGAACCTGTGTAAGATCTTTTAGTATCATTAAATAGAGAAAAGACCAAAGTATATAATGAATAGGTTTTTAAATTCCTAGAGTCATAAATAACTGAAAAATAAAACATATTTTGAAAAAATTCCGTTTTTTTTGTTAATATTTCGTCCTCCGGAAGGACTAAGAAAGTTATAATTAAACAACTGACTATTTTTTTTGAATACCCCCCCGACCCCCTATCTTCGTGCCAAATTTGAGCCGGATCGGTTAATATCGACCTCGATCCAAATTTTCATGAGTGTTTGGTCGTGATTTTGTCCAAAAATTTACATTTTTAATTTTTTAAAATACCTACGTCGCTCCGAGAAGATTGAAATTTTATCAAAAGATGGAGATCGACGAGGTCTATCCGTAGATACCATAAAGTCCCCCCCAGCCCCCTCCATTTAATTGCAATTAAGCATTTTTAAAAAATTTGCAGCCTCCCACAAAAACCGCTTCCGACGGCAAACCATACGACTTGAATAAAACTTTTTGATATCGTCGGATAGAGGAAAGACCAAGGTATATAGCGTATAAATTTCAAATTCTCAAAATTGTAAATAAGCGAGATATTAAACTTTGAAAATCGACCATCGATTTTCGGGCCGATTTTTGAGCCCGAAATGCGATTTCGAGGTGATTTCTCAAAACTGGATAAAATTTTGCATTGGGGGGTTTTCGGGGACGAGAAATTCAAATTTGTAATTATTTTTGGAAAAAAACCATAAATTATCGATGATTTATCAATATAACCCATTTTCCCGTATACCCTGCATTTATAATGTTTTTTTAATTTTTTCAAATACTTACTTTGTTCCGAGAAGGTTAAAATTTTTATCAAAGATGAAGATCAATGAGATCTATTTACAGATATCATAAAATTCCCCCCAGCCCCCTCCGTTTAAATGTAATTAATTATTCAACATAAATTTATAACCCCATGAAAAAACCGTTCCTGACGACAAACGGTATAACTTGTGGGAATCATTTTAGGGATTTTTTTATAGATAAAGAACCGAAGTATTTACCACATAAATTTCAAATTCTCAATATTATAAACAAATAAGATATAAAACATTCAAAATTGATTTTTGATGTTTAAGCTGATTTTTCCATTTAAACTGAGATTTTTAGGTTATTTCTCAACCCGTATGAATCCGAAAAAGTTGAAATTTTTATGAAAGATACACACCAATGAGGTCTATTGGTAGATACTATAACGTCCCCCCCAACCCCCCCTTTTTGATTAATATTTGCATGTTATTATTTTCGTATTTATCATGTTTTTCTTCAAAAATTTTAAATTTTTAATTTTTTAAACTATCTACGTTTTTCCCAGAAGGTTGAAATTTTTATTAAAGTTAGAGGTCAATGAGGTCTATTCGTAAATACCATAACGTCTGTCTCCAGCCCTCCCCATCATTAATTAATATTCTAAAATTATAATTTTCATGGATATTGTGATACTCTTCAAAAATTCAAATTTTTATTTTTTTTAAATACCCGCATTACTTCGAAGGGATTGATTTTTTTTTAAAGATGGAAGTCAATGAGGTCTGTAAATAAAAATTATAAAGTCCTCTTCAGGTCTCACCATTTAATTATAAATAATCATTAATACTAATTTTTAAAAAATTGCAGTCTCCGACATAAACCGTTCCCGACCAAAAACCATACAACTTATGTAAGATCTTTAGGTATCATTAAATAGAGAAAAGACCAAAGTTTATAATGTATAGGTTTTTAAATTAATAGAGAAATAAATAACGGAAATATTAAACCTTTTATGAAAAAAATCCTTTTTTTTGGTTAATATTATGTCCCCCGGAAGGACTAAGAAACTTATAATTAAACAACTGACTATTTTTTTTGAATACCCCCCCGACCCCCTATCTTCGTGCCAAATTTGAGCCGGATCGGTTAATATCGACCTTGATCCAAATTTTCATGAGTGTTTGGTCGTGATTTTGTCCAAAAATTTATGTTTTTGGTTTTTTAAAATACCTACGTCGCTCCGAGAAGATTGAAATTTTATCAAAAGATGGAGGTCGACGAGGTCTATCCGCAGATACCATAAAGTCCCCCCCAGCCCCCTCCATTCAATTGCAATTAAGCATTTTTTAAAAATTTGCAGCCTCCCACAAAAGCCGCTCCTCACGGCAAACGATACGACTTGGATGAAACTTTTTGATATCGTCGGATAGAGCAAGGACTAAGGTATATAAGTTATAAATTTCAAATTCTCAAAATTGTAAATAAGCAAGATATTGAACTTTGAAAATCGACCATCGATTTTCGGGCCGATTTTTGAGCTCGAAATGCGATTTCGAGGTGATTTCTCAAAACTGGATAAAATTTTGCATGGGGGGGTTTTCGAGGACGAGAAATTCGAATTTGTAATTATTTTTTGAAAATATCGATAAATTATCGACGATTTATCGATATAACCCAATTGCACATGTACCCTGCACTTAAAGGGGTTTTTGATTTTTTAAAAATACTAAATATCATCCCAGAAACCTCAATTTTTTTTTAAAAAATAGAGCAAAGCGGGGTTTATCTTTAAAAAAATAAAACTCCCCCCTCCACCCCTCCGTTTAGGCCCTATCGGTCATTATTTAAATTTTTTATTTTTTTTTCAAAATTTGCTCGTTTCGACAAACGGCGAGGTTTTTAAGCGATTTTTTGATATCGTCCGATAGATCTCGGGCAATGATATATCGCCTATAAATTTCGGCCTCCTGCGATTATAAATAAGCGAGATATCGATAATCAAAAATTCGTCGCGAAACCTTGACATAATTTCAAGGTCATTTCTCCGGAGGGAACGAAATTTCGCCTAAGGGGGTTTACGAAAGCCGCGAATCCAAATCCGATAATATTTTTTGGAAATATCGACAAATTGTCGATAATCTATCGATTCGACATTTTGACACCCCTCGTACACGCTCAGACATAAAAATTGCTAAGCCCCACTTGTATCTAAATTTTCCCGGTCTTAGCGGCCTTTTCGGAAACGGGAGTCCCCAATCTATCTCAGAAAAATATAAACCCCTTTTCCGAGAAGGTTTAACAGATTGAAAATATTCCCCGAAATAAAATTTCGATGAAAACCTCCATCCGCGCCCGAGAGTTTGACCTCCGACCAATTTCCTATAACAAAACGTGCCGTAACTCGAACTACACCAATTTGATCCCCCATCCCCCCTTAATAATAAAAAAATTTTATACCGCCGCCCGGCCTTATAGGTTCTTCAAAAAAAATTACAATACAATGAGCGGACACCGGCCAAAATCACCGAAAATGCCTTCGACCTCGAATAACTTCCAAGGTCGCAGGAACTGACCTCCCCAGAGGTCATTTTAGGAACCCCCCGGCGCCCCTCCACAAAAGCCCCAAACAT
>NW_026844345.1:90000-95000 GCF_029955315.1 Cylas formicarius
CGGTGATAGCGTGCGAGTACGGAAATGAACCGTTCCCGACGCCACACTCGTTATTATTATTATTCGGACGCGATCCGTCCAATTTTTTTTTGTTGGTAATAAATATCGAGACGACGTGAGTGCGCGATCAAACAATCCGACTCGCGCGCGCATAATAAGCTTTAAAATGCGGCGCGCGTCGAACCGATGTGCCTCGGGCAACGAACGTCGATCGACGGAAATTTTCGGACATTCTCTCGATCACTCTTCGCTAGATTGAAAGCGACACGAGATTTCTCGAAAGAAACGTTCCGGATTCGCATATAAACTCGCTCGGTTAGATGAGAGTTATCGCAAATTTTTCGGAAGAAAAATATTATAGGGCGACCGCTTTCGAACCACGAAGTGCCAAATCTTACTTTAAAACACCCGCTAAGTTCGCGATCTAGCTGTATAAGGTGCGGAGCCTTAAAATGTTTTCGAACGCTCGAGCAATCGCTGCTACGAAGACGGGCCGATGGCAAACGAAAAACGGTCTACGTTCCCGTACCGATGAAGGAAACCAATTTTTCTTAAAAAATTGAACCCACGATACGAAAATGTTAAGCGAGCCAATTAATCGCGCCAAACGGTCGACTCGAAGGCGATCTAACGATCGAAAAAGCATTTTGCTCTGCGAAGGGAGAAGTGTCTATACGCACGACGCGGCGGTCGCGCTCGAGACCATCTCACCTATTATAGGTAACGGACCATTCCTTAGTCTTCCGAACGTTTCACGTGAAAACCCGAATATCGGCTGCGGCGGGCAAATAAAGTTCGGAGCGAAACTTTCGCTCGTGGTTACGTTCGATTTGGTTAAAGCGGGCACTTTTTCAAATATTTTTTTTTCTTTACTTACTTTTGTTAACTGACCGCCGGTTCCGGTTCCGACTTAAAAATAAATCGCCGTCCCCGGATTTTGTCGGACGATACTCTCCATCATTTTTAATTTCGGGTGTTTGCATTTTTTTTTCTCGCGATTTAATAAATTCATTATTAAACATTTATAAGTCCGTCTTCTTTAATATTGCGGACCAGCGGGAAGAGAGTTTTGTTTTTTTTTTTTTATTTTATTCATTTTAACATATACTCCCATAAAAGGTTTTTGCCGCTAGCCGCGAGCAGAGAAAAATAAGCAAAACTAACCGAAACAAAGCAAAAATAAGCAAAACTAACCAAAATTAACCGAATATAACCAAAATTAAACAAAACTAACCAAAAGGAACAAAAATAACCACAACTAAGCAAAATTAATCATAACAAACCAAAATTGGCCAAAGTTCGGCAAAACAAACCAAATTATCCAAAACTAAGCAAAATTAAGCAAAAGTAGTCAAAATTAACAAAAACAAGCCAAACTTATCCTGAACAAACCAAAACTAACGATAATTAAGCAAAAATAGGAAACGTTCACAAAAACTAACCGAAACGAACCATAACTAACTAATAGCGGCCGAAACTGGAAATAATAAACCAAAGTAAACAAAACTAAGCAAAATTAAGCAAAAGTAGTCAAAATTAACAAAAACAAGCCAAACTTATCCTAAACAAACCAAAACTAACGATAATTAAGCAAAAATAGGAAACGTTCACAAAAACTAACCGAAATGAACCCTAACTAACTAATAGCGGCCGAAACTGGAAATAATAAACCAAAGTAACCAAAACTAAGCAAAATTAAGCAAAAGTAGTCAAAATTAACAAAAACAAGCCAAAATTATCCTAAACAAACCCAAAACTAACGATAATCCTAACTAACCAATAGCGGCCGAAACTGGAAATAATAAACCAAAGTAACCAAAACTAGCGAAAATTCAGCAAAAGAAACCAAAATTAACCGTGTAACAAACCCAAATCAACCAAACCAAAAAAAAAAACATGCAAAACTTCACCAAAACGAACCACAATTCGCAAAAACTAAACAAACACAAACAAAATTAAGCACACTCAAATAAAAAGTAATCAAAACTACGTTCAACACGAACTGACCTAATTAAATAAAAAAATAGGAAAATTCAATTTTGCTAACCAAAAACGTCAATCGAAATAAACGCGAAACCGGGTTCCTGCCATTTATTTCGACGATAAGCACTTTTATCTAACTATGATTCGAAAAAAAAAAAAATAAGAAAGAAAGATATGAATAAACGAATTGATTAATATATAAAAATGGTGGTTCTGAAAAGAACCGTTTTTGGTGAATTTACACTCTCCAAGTCGACGCTCATTTATTTAGAACTGGTGTATTTTGTGACGGCTTTGGTCCCTTCACTGACGGCGTGCTTGGCCAACTCTCCGGGCAACAACAATCTCACGGCCGTTTGAATCTCTCTGCTAGTAATAGTGGATCGCTTATTATAGTGAGCCAAACGAGAAGCTTCGGCGGCAATCCTTTCGAAAATGTCGTTTACGAACGAATTCATAATGGACATGGCTTTGCTCGAAATGCCAGTATCCGGATGAACTTGCTTCAACACTTTGTAAATGTAAATTGCGTAACTCTCCTTCCTCCTGCGTTTCTTTTTCTTATCACTCTTCGAAATATTTTTTTGAGCCTTGCCGGCTTTTTTCGCCGCTTTACCGCTTACTTTCGGTGGCATTTTCTACAATCGATTAGACGCGCGCAAAGTAACGGACTGACAAGGCCCACACCGGGCCGCAGCTATTTATTTGAGAACCGAGTCGGCCGACAAGCTCCGCCCCCGGGCATCGTTCGCCGAAGCGCTAATCCCATTGGTCCATGCCCATGTCCTATAAATAGCGCGCCCACGGTCTGCGAGAGCGTCATTGTGCTGTTAACGTTCGTGCGTGTACTATTAACGGTAATAACGATGTCGGGACGCGGAAAAGGAGGCAAAGTCAAAGGGAAAGCGAAGTCTCGTTCTAGCAGGGCCGGTTTACAGTTTCCGGTAGGTAGAATTCACCGATTACTTCGGAAAGGAAACTATGCGGAGAGGGTCGGCGCCGGAGCTCCGGTATATTTGGCGGCCGTAATGGAATATTTGGCCGCCGAAGTTTTGGAATTGGCCGGTAACGCGGCGAGGGACAATAAGAAAACCAGAATCATTCCGCGACATTTACAACTGGCGATCCGAAACGACGAGGAATTGAACAAATTATTATCGGGAGTAACGATCGCTCAGGGAGGTGTTTTGCCGAACATTCAAGCGGTTCTTTTGCCCAAGAAAACCGACAACAAAGCAAAATAAAAATTGCGGCGAGGGAAGACGATGGGAAAACGGTCCTTCTAAGGACCACAAATACTTTTCTATTTGAGATTTCGTTTCGTTTATTTAACAGATTATTAAAAAAAAAAAAAAAAAGAAACGTTCCTTCTTTTTACGTTTTCTCTTTCGGACTATAAGAAAACCGGTATAATACCTCGACATTTACAATTGCCGATCCCAGGAATTGAACAAATTATTATCCGAAGTTAAGATCGCTAGGTGGTTCTGTTGCCTAAGAAAACCGACAACAAAGCTAAATAAAGTTTTCGCCGGGAAGGAAGACGGTTCTTGTAAGGACCACAAATACTTTTCTATTTGAGATTTCGTTTCCTTTATTTCACAGATTTAATAATCACACTAACACGGGGAGAAATTAAAAATTCAAAACTTACCTCGACTCGATAATGGTTTGTTGGGCATTATACTCGAAATAACGAATAATCTTTGGAACGTATTTTGTGGTTCTGAAAAGAACCTTTTTTTTTTTTTTTTGTGTTTCCGCAAGATCGACGAAAAATTTAGCCACCAAATCCGTAAAGAGTTCTACCTTGTCTTTTTAGGGCGTACACCACGTCCATTGCCGTTACCGTTTTTCTTTTGGCGTGCTCCGTATAGGTTACCGCGTCTCTGATGACGTTTTCCAAAAACACCTTTAAAACGCCACGAGTTTCTTCGTAAATCAATCCGGAAATTCGTTTCACGCCTCCGCGACGGGCCAATCTTCTAATGGCCGGCTTGGTTATTCCCTGAATGTTATCCCTCAACACTTTGCGATGTCGCTTTGCACCACCTTTTCCCAAACCTTTGCCGCCTTTCCCTCTACCGGTCATTTTTAATACGAGCCGAGTTCTCTGATCGATATATAACAAACAAAACCGTCCGAAGTGCCACGATCAACTGACCGAAAACGGTCCGGCGCTTCGGTTTTGTCGAGTCGGAATTCGCCACGCCCAAAAAGGTCGATTGGACCAATGAGAAGAGAAAACGCTCGGGTACAAATTAAACGGACGGACGTTCGTGCGGCCATTATCTGTCGACGAGTGTTAGTGATTTGGTGTTCTAGTACGTCCGCGAACGTGTTTTATTATCATGGCCAGAACCAAGCAGACCGCTCGTAAATCGACCGGAGGAAAAGCGCCCCGAAAGCAGTTGGCGACCAAAGCGGCGAGAAAAAGTGCACCGGCAACCGGAGGAGTTAAAAAACCTCATCGCTACAGACCGGGCACCGTGGCTTTGAGAGAAATTAGACGTTATCAAAAGAGCACCGAACTATTGATCCGAAAATTACCGTTCCAACGACTGGTCAGAGAAATCGCTCAAGACTTTAAAACGGATCTGCGTTTCCAAAGTTCCGCGGTAATGGCGTTGCAAGAAGCGAGCGAAGCTTATCTCGTCGGTCTTTTCGAAGATACAAATTTGTGCGCCATTCATGCCAAACGAGTAACGATCATGCCGAAAGATATTCAATTGGCGAGGCGTATCAGGGGAGAGAGAGCTTAAGATTAATAATAATCTCTTTTATTATTATTAACAACAAACCGGTTCTTTTAAGAACCACAAATCATTTTCCTTTAAGATTTCGTTAAAAATTGAAAATAAAAAATAAAACTTTTTCATTTATTAATTATTTGAGAACGGCCCGGTTGGATTTTTTTTTTTTCGCAACTAACGACGTCTTTAAAAAAAATTATTAGTGGTTCTGAAAAGAACCCCCCCCACTCCCCGTTGCTTTGTAAAACCGGACGAGTTTTTATT
>NW_026844345.1:100000-140000 GCF_029955315.1 Cylas formicarius
CCGCGCAGGGGCCGGGAGGCGGGTGTTGTGGAGCCCGCCAACGGTAGGCAGGGTGTTGGTTCGCAGCTGCACCGCGCGAACATGATCTTCACCGGACCACCCCGGTGGGGGGTCCGTGATCCACCGGCTGGCCGCCGCATTCGCACAGTGGCCGCTGAGGCCAGCACCACTGAACGAGCCGTCAAGGCGCTGCCCCCAATAAGCCCGCTGCGCCACCCCGCGGCCAAATGACCGTAAGCTGTCCGCCAACCGTGCCCTAACGCCGACCACGTAGTCGGACCGGAGGGCGGCAGCAAGCTGGGGGTCGTTGTACAAACCCAGCCTCTCCAGCCGGCCCAGCAAGATATCGGGGATCCTGCCGGACAAACAGAAGAGGCCGAGGCCCCCAGCCTTTTTGGCCGCGTAGAGCAGCGCATTGGGCGTTTGCGAGGGCAAGTGCAATGCGCTCTTAACGGTCTTCCGGACGACCTTATCCGCCCGATCTAGAGTGGCCCGCGTCACCCCCGGGTTCTGCAACGAGTACAGGTATTTAGGGAGGATGTACTCTTGCAGCAACCTCAGGCGTTGAAAGGGCTTAAGGGGCACTTTGAGCAGGCGACCCATGGCGTCCCGGAGCGAATCCACTGATGGCGGGTCAGTCCCCATAAAACCGACCTTGTGCCCAAGATATTTAAATGAGGAATCAGCACCGACGACAGGGACAACTTTGGTCCCGATGAACAATGGGACCTGAGTAGCCAGGTAAAGCTTCTTCAGGGCCGGAGCAAGCTTAACAGTAATATTGGAGCATTTGTTTGCGTTAAGCTCCATGCTCCGTGCCCCGAAGAAGCGCTGGCACTCTCTCAGGACGACCTGCATTTCCCTCGACGACGGCGTCAAGAGGAGCAGGTCGTCCGCGTAGGCCATTGCGTTGACCCTTTCGTCGCCGATGCTGATCCCGGTCGGCATACGGGACAGCCACACCATCAGCTCGTCCAGGACTAGGTTGAAAAGGATAGGCGAGAGCGGGTCGCCCTGCTTCACGCCGCGCAGGAGCGGGATGCCCTCGATGCGCGCGCCCCCGACGCGAATGGACGTGGCGCACCCCGACAGGCCGTCCATGAGGTATTCAACAAGGGGCTGCTCTACTCCAAACCTGCGCAGCGCCCTCTCGATTGATGCATGTGGCACGGTATCGAAGGCCTTCCGTAAATCGAGGGCGCTGACACAGTAGGGCCTTGTGGAGGCCCGGCAGCCCTTGATGGCGGCCTGCAGGATGATCGTGTTCGCCATAGTCCCATCCAGGCTCAGAAATCCGCGCTGGGAGGGATGTAACTCCAGGGCGCCCAAACGTGCCGCGAGGATTCGATGAAAGGTCCGGACTAGAATGTTGGATATTGTTATGGGCCGCCAGGAACCGACCTCGGCCGGGTCACCGCCACCCTTGGGAATCAGGGTGGTGCGGCAACCCTTGAGGACTGATGGCGTGCGGCGGGTCAGGAGCATGGCGTTGTATAGGATCGCCACACTCCTGACATCCAGCCTCCTCAGGTCGGCCCCCGACATGCCGTCCGGACCGGCGGCACAGGACGCCCTTGGGCATCTAATGGCAGCCTCCACGGACCGCAAGAGGACAGGCGAATACAGACCCTGAGTCGGTCTTTTATAATCCGAAATCATCTGCCCATCCTCCGGAGCGGCCCCCGCGAAGACTGCCTCGTAATGAGCGCGGATCTCCTCCTCCGGAGGGACAACGCCCACTGCGCCGGGGTCCACGCCGCGGACGATAAGGTCCGCGAGCGCAGACCTGTCCTTACCATACAACTCTTGATACCTCTTAAATCTATGGGCGCGCCGCGCGCCCGGGCGCATAGGAGCCGCGGCCGCGATGTGCCTATCCCGAGCGGGAACTGGGCGGCCATCGACGGGCGTCCAAAGGGCCCGGTATAGTTCCTCCACCGCACCAGCAGCGTCACCGATGCCACCGATGATCCGGCCCACAATCCCCCTGACGGTGTCGGAGACTCCGTCCTGCGCCGCTAACCGAGAAATGTATTCTTGGATGGCCTCAGTGCCACCCGGCGCGGCCTCGGTTGAAACGTTGTTGATCGCCGCGGCAGCGGCAACAGGCGAGCCGGCCGGAGCGCCGGGAGAGGACGCGGCGGTGGAGGGGGCGGGCGACGTGGAGGAAGGCGACGAGGGCGGTCCAGCCCTGAACACTACGTCGCCACTCTCCGCAGGCGGGGACGGCGACGGGGCAGCCCCCCGAGGTGGCGGGCTGACGGACCTATCATCAGTCGAGGACCCCGATCTGAATCGCACGGCCATCCTCCGTGTCCGAACGCCCCTACGTGGACGCGCCGGCGGCGAAAGCGGGCGCGGCGGGCTCGCTGGCGGGGGCCCATCAAAACGAGCGGGCGAGTTCGTCGGGTGGTCGGGAGCCTCCTTCTGTTCCGCCTCTAGCTGGGCCCGCAGGGAGCAATACGCCCCCTGCCTGCGGAGATTCTTGATAGCATCCACTGTACGGTGGAACTTCTCGGCCAGGTGTTTATTGACGGCCGTTCCACCGTACTCCAACTCCGCAAGGCAGATGGCGGAGCGCTCCAGCTCGGAGATGGGGTCCGCCCTCCTGCGGTCACCCAGCTCGACGCTCTTGTTGTACGCGTCGGGGTGGGCACGTCGCATATGCTGCCGCACCCCTGCATAGGTGGCGAAGGTCCGGCCACACTCCCCACACCCGCTAGGGCCCTCCTCGACAAGGCCGCGGCAATATCGCCGTCTGTGCTGGGCCAGGCTGGCCGCCGTCGGATATCCCCGGCCGCACCCCTCACAGGGGAAGCCACCCTGGGACGCCATACACCACACTCAACACCCACGCGCACGATAGACAAAGAAGAACAGACAAAGGTTCGTGCCGGTCGGTAGAGCTCCCGGAATGTGGGAGCCGCACTAGTTGGCGTTGAAAGCACCGACAGGACACTTATACACAAACCGCGGACGGTAGAACACGAAACAGTCTCCAAACGTTCGCGTCAAGACGGCCGCGCCGACGGTCGCCACACGGGCGCGACTCACGAGGCGGGCTGCCCGCCCCAGCAGACGGCGCCGCCAAAGGGGTGGCAG
Source organism: Cylas formicarius (assembly GCF_029955315.1). Lineage (NCBI taxonomy): Eukaryota > Metazoa > Arthropoda > Insecta > Coleoptera > Brentidae > Cylas > Cylas formicarius. The sequence goes on from NW_026844345.1 coordinate 103,103, forward strand.
CCGATAAGGGGGTGGTGGTAAGGGTTGGTTGGGGGGGGAGTCACCAGAGACTCTCCCAGGAAGGATTTCCGGTGAAAGATGTGCAAATATGTGACGGGAGAGCACCACCCAGAAACTCGACTTCGGTCACCCTGTATGGTATGAAGGGGGAGTCAGGTCCGCAATCGCTTCCACCAATCAGTGGGCAGTCCGGCCCAGCAGGTCAGGCCAAAAAATCAGCCCCCTACGGCGAAAAAAAAATTTCCGCAAGAGTAAAAGTTCAAAGGTAGCTACCTTTGAACGAGAATGGCCGATTTTCGACCCCCTGTAAAACGGGGGGTGTGGCCCGTAGGGGCCTGAAATCTCGCACGGCGGATGGCGGGTGGCCGGACAGCAACCCCCCAAAATTTCAACCCCCTATCACAACTGGGGGCGGAGCTGTCGAGGGTGGAATTCCTCGATAAATGGCGCTCCGGCGACCTGGTCGGACTTGGGAGAATATTCGCCGACGGTCGCTATAAAAACACCCCCAAACCACCCACCCCCGCGGCTATCGCCGGAAAACGCCCGCACTTCACTTCCCGGGCGAATGCAACCCCCACGAGGGGCGAGGGCGCCAAATATTTCCCGGTATAAAGGGGGCACGGCGGAGAGAGAAGAGAAGGATGGAAGAGAGAATGTAAACACTAACCCAAACCGGGCCTCTCCGCCGAAGTCCACAGCAGTGCAAATCTGGCGTTTCTAGATAAGGTCAAGCTGCACCGCACTAAACAACCCCGAATTGTCAGTAGTGCCCCCCGGAACGGCCGCGAAGTAACACAAAACACACAGGGACGAACACGCGACTGCCCCGGAACCGGCAAAACTAGGGGCGGCACAACGCGAGACGGGAACCCGCAAAACACCCCGATTTTGAGGGAGCGCAGGAAGACACGTCCGCACGCGACGACGAACGTTAAGAGAGTCATAGTTACTCCCGCCGTTTACCCGCGCTTGATTGAATTTCTTCACTTTGACATTCAGAGCACTGGGCAGAAATCACATTGCGTCAACATCACGTTAAGACCATCGCAATGCTTTGTTTTAATTAGACAGTCGGATTCCCCCGGTCCGTGCCAGTTCTGAGCTGACCGTTAAATAGCGGCCGAAGAGAACACCGGAAAACCGGAGTTTTCCGGGTCTCGCAGCGAGGCGGTTCCGCGGGAGGCCAAGGCTCGGGACCGGGTTCGGATCGGATCCGGAGATCGTCTCCTCGCCCAGGCCCGGCTCGTTAACCGGAACCCGCTTCCTCGCCAAGCCCGACACGCCCCGATCCTCAGAGCCAATCCTTATCCCGAAGTTACGGATCCAATTTGCCGACTTCCCTTACCTACATTATTCTATCGACTAGAGGCTCTTCACCTTGGAGACCTGCTGCGGATATGGGTACGAACTGGCGCGACGCCTCCACGTGGCCCTCTCCCGGATTTTCAAGGTCCGAGGGGAAGATCCGGACACCGCGGCAACTGCGGTGCTCTTCGCGTTCCAAACCATATCTCCCTGCTAGAGGTTTCCATGGAACTCGAACGCTCATGCAGAAAAGAAAACTCTTCCCGGATCTCCCGACGGCGTCTCCGGGTCCTTTTGGGTTACCCCGACGAACTCTCTTGCGAGGGCCCGACTTATTAACGGTTCCGCTGCCAGGTTCCGGAATAGGAACCGGATTCCCTTTCGCCCGACGGGTGTGCGCTCTCGTTTTTCTCGCTCGTCAAAAATTATATATTATTTTATAATAAGACGGACCGCGACGTGTAAAACTACACCCCATCGACATCGGCTTTCGCCTAGGGCTTAGGATCGACTGACTCGTGTGCAACGGCTGTTCACACGAAACCCTTCTCCACGTCAGTCCTCCAGGGCCTCGCTGGAGTATTTGCTACTACCACCAAGATCTGCACCGGCGGCGGCTCCAGACGGCCTCGCGGCCAGCCCTTCTGCGCTCACCGCCGCGACCCTCCTACTCGTCAGGGCTTCATGATCGCGTCCGAAAACGACGATCGCACATGCCTCTGACGGTCGAGTATAAGCACGACGCTTCAGCGCCATCCATTTTCAGGGCTAGTAACTTCGGCAGGTGAGTTGTTACACACTCCTTGGCGGATTCCGACTTCCATGGCCACCGTCCTGCTGTCTTAAGTTACCAACGCCTTTCATGGTATCCCATAAGCGTCGATTTTGGCGCTTTAACTCGACGTTTGGTTCATCCCACAGCGCCAGTTCTGCTTACCAAAAATGGCCCACTTGGCACTCTGATTCGTGTCTCTCGCGGCTTCAATAATATATAAATAAATATATATAGTTCGAGCAAGCCGGAGATCTCACCCATTTAAAGTTTGAGAATAGGTTGAGGTCGTTTCGACCCCAATGCCTCTAATCATTCGCTTTACCGGATGAAACTCGTACGCTACGAGCGCCAGCTATCCTGAGGGAAACTTCGGAGGGAACCAGCTACTAGATGGTTCGATTAGTCTTTCGCCCCTATACCCAGTTCCGACGATCGATTTGCACGTCAGAATCGCTACGGACCTCCATCAGGGTTTCCCCTGACTTCGTCCTGACCAGGCATAGTTCACCATCTTTCGGGTCCCAGCGTGTACGCTCTTGGTGCGCCTCTTCTCGCGATGAGAACGAGACGCCCCGGGAGTGCGAGGCGACCGCTTTAAAGGCGAATCGCCCATCCTCCCTCGGTTCGCGCGAGACGAACCTTTACTTTCATTACGCCTTTAGGTTTAGCGAATCCCAATGACTCGCGCACATGCTAGACTCCTTGGTCCGTGTTTCAAGACGGGTCCTGAAAGTACCCAAAGCTATAGCGTCGCAGATCGGTCACGCTTTTTTACGAGCGAGGGTCGGTTCGAGAACTTCGAGGCCAACAGTCACCGGAGGTCGGTACCGGCACCGGGTCCGATAGCCGACTAGTATCCGGAGCGCTTGCCGCGAGTCGAACGCTTTTAAAGCGACCCGTGACCTTTCTCGTACCGTCGAGCGAGTCGGTCAGGATACCGCGGGTCCGCGCGATTCGAGAAAACCGCGCGGGCTCCGCCGCGGACCTTAGACCGACGCCCGACGGATCGCGACGTCCTACCAGGAGAAAAGTGCACGCGTTCGATGCCGGGTCGAAAAACGTAAGGCGCGGAAAAGGTAACGGGTAACCGTCCTCCCCGTCGCGCGAACGTCTCGCGCCGACTCCGAAACGCGAATGAATTTCTCCCTTCGACCTTTCGGGTTTCTCAGGTTTACCCCTAAACGGTTTCACGTACTATTGAACTCTCTCTTCAAAGTGCTTTTCAACTTTCCCTCACGGTACTTGTTCGCTATCGGTCTCGTGGTCATATTTAGCCTTAGATGGAGTTTACCACCCGCTTAGGGCTGCACTCTCAAGCAACCCGACTCTGAGGAGATCCCTCCCGCGATCGACGGCGGTCGCTACGGGCCTGGCACCCTCTATGGGCTGTGGCCCCGTTCAAGAAGGACTTGGACGCGCCGGACGATCTCGGGATAACGGAACCTCCCTAACACCACATTTCCCGGCGCCCGGTATCGGCCGCGGGATTCGGTGCTGGGCTCTTCCCTGTTCGCTCGCAGCTACTGAGGGAATCCTAATTAGTTTCTTTTCCTCCGCTTATTAATATGCTTAAATTCGGCGGGTAGTCTCACCTGCTCTGAGGTCGATCGATAAAATCATTATATATATATATATATATATATATATATAAATATATATATAAAACGTAGACGTGAATTTCGAAACGGTTCAGCGTTTATATTTAAAACCGCTATATCCACCACTCGTTACGCGGCCGCAAACGATCAGACGTCGGACACCTTTTCTTCTTATCGAGAAAATAACGGACACGACGATCGTCAATTTTGCGCGGACCTGCGACATACGCGGGCGGTTTTAATTACGCTCGTCTCTCGCGCTTTTAAGCGAGCGCGACGCGACGAACCGGTGCGTCGAAAATCGACGTCGTTCGCAAACTCGGTCGCGTTCCTTAGAACGCGGCCGGAGTTTCGCTTTCGCGTTTTAAAACGTCGCGAGACCGGGTAGGAGAGAGATCGCGCGCTAAGCGCGAACGTGCTGTTGCTCCTCACTCCTTCCCGCGCTACACGTCCAACTCGCTCCGACGTTTCTCGCGCCTCGCGGGCGAAAAAACCGAGCAGTCTTTAAATTGGATACGACCCTCAGCCAGGAGTGGTCCGGGAACAGAATCCGAGGACCGCAATGTGCGTTCGAAATGTCGATGTTCATGTGTCCTGCAGTTCACAAGTTGACGCGCAATTAGCTGCGTTCTTCATCGACCCACGAGCCAAGTGATCCACCGTTTAGGGTAATCTTTTTTCGATCGGTTTAACGCTTTTCGTCTCCGAAAAAGAGTCGTCGGCGTTGTTATCGACACATACATTTTTTTTACGGAAGGCGAGGTATATACCTTTCGACGTAAAAAAAAAAAAAAAGTTCGATTTCGGGCCGGTCTATCCGACGGAACACTTCGCCGCGCGCCCTTTGTTCTTTATTATTCAGACGGTAGGCGCGCGCGCGTTCGCGTTCGGACGACCCGCGCCGGTTTAAAGTTTATATACACACCTCCTCGCGGGTCGCGGGTGGGTGTAAGTACTTTTCGGTGCTCCGGGCGAATATCGTTTGACACCTTGTCGACGGCGAGCGCGAAACTAGGTTTCGCGCTTCGAGTTCCGTCTAGGTACCCGGAATTTTGTCGGCGCTCCTCCTACTCCTACTCCTCTCTCCCCTTTTTTACGGTGGTCGAGTGGTCGTCGTAGTCGTCGAATTTAATCGCGGCCGACTTAAAGATCGACGCGAGATATTTTCGACCGAGCGTCAGCGACAAAAATTCGTTCGACTAAATAAAGACAAACTGTGTAATTTTTATTATCACTTTAATGATCCTTCCGCAGGTTCACCTACGGAAACCTTGTTACGACTTTTACTTCCTCTAAATGATCAAGTTTGGTCAACTTCCCGGACACATCGACGACGCCGAAACGCCATCGGCGTATCGGTCCGAAGACCTCACTAAATCATTCAATCGGTAGTAGCGACGGGCGGTGTGTACAAAGGGCAGGGACGTAATCAACGCGAGCTTATGACTCGCGCTTACTGGGAATTCCTCGTTCATGGGGAACAATTGCAAGCCCCAATCCCTAGCACGAAGGAGGTTCAGCGGGTTACCCGGGCCTCTCGGCCAGGGAGGACACGCTGATTCCTTCAGTGTAGCGCGCGTGCGGCCCAGAACATCTAAGGGCATCACAGACCTGTTATTGCTCAATCTCGTGCGGCTAGAAGCCGCCTGTCCCTCTAAGAAGAATTGTTTGTACGCAGACAGTAAAAACCGCGCGCGACAACGGGGCGAACCCCGAGCCGGCCGGCCTTTGAGATGTCTAAATACGCCTAGTTAGCAGGCTAGAGTCTCGTTCGTTATCGGAATTAACCAGACAAATCGCTCCACCAACTAAGAACGGCCATGCACCACCACCCACCGAATCAAGAAAGAGCTCTCAATCTGTCAATCCTTCCGGTGTCCGGGCCTGGTGAGGTTTCCCGTGTTGAGTCAAATTAAGCCGCAGGCTCCACTCCTGGTGGTGCCCTTCCGTCAATTCCTTTAAGTTTCAGCTTTGCAACCATACTTCCCCCGGAACCCAAAAGCTTTGGTTTCCCGGAAGCTGCCCGCCGAGTCATCGGAGGAACGTCGGCGGATCGCTAGCTGGCATAGTTTACAGTTAGAACTAGGGCGGTATCTGATCGCCTTCGAACCTCTAACTTTCGTTCTTGATCAATGAAAACGTTTTTGGCAAATGCTTTCGCTTCTGTCCGTCTTGCGACGATCCAAGAATTTCACCTCTAACGTCGCAATACGAATGCCCCCATCCGTTCCTATTAATCATTACCTCGGGGTTCCGAAAACCAACAAAATAGAACCGAGGTCCTATTCCATTATTCCATGCACACAGTATTCAGGCGAAGTTTTAGCCTGCTTTAAGCACTCTAATTTGTTCAAAGTAAACGTGCCGGCCCACCTCGACACTCAATGAAGAGCACCGCGGCAGGATTGAGTTGGACCGCCCGCGTGAACGGGCTAAGTCCACCGGCAGGACGTCTCGCGGCACGCCAGTTAACACCGCGGACGATGAACCGGCGGCGCGAGACACAAATTCGACTACGAGCTTTTTAACCGCAACAACTTTAATATACGCTATTGGAGCTGGAATTACCGCGGCTGCTGGCACCAGACTTGCCCTCCAATTGATCCTCGTTAAAGGGTTTAGAGTGTACTCATTCCGATTACGGGGCCTCGGATGAGTCCCGTATCGTTATTTTTCGTCACTACCTCCCCGTGCCGGGAGTGGGTAATTTGCGCGCCTGCTGCCCTCCTTGGATATGGTAGCCGTTTCTCAGGCTCCCTCTCCGGAATCGAACCCTGATTCCCCGTTACCCGTTACGACCATGGTAGGCGCAGAACCTACCATCGACAGTTGATAAGGCAGACATTTGAAAGATGCGTCGCCGGTGCGAGACCGTGCGATCAGCGTAAAGTTATTCAGAGTCACCAAGTTGAACGATGTCGGGCGCGAACCCGCCACCGATTGGTTTTGATCTAATAAAAGCACTCCTTCCGTCTCCGGTCGGACCTCTGTTTGCATGTATTAGCTCTAGAATTACCACAGTTATCCAAGTAATTGTGGGTACGATCTAAGGAACCATAACTGATTTAATGAGCCTTTCGCGGTTTCACCTTAATTTGGCTTGTACTGAAACATGCATGGCTTAATCTTTGAGACAAGCATATGACTACTGGCAGGATCAACCAGGGAGCTGTTCTACGTGTCGAGCGCGCCGCCGCCGCCGCCGCCACGGATGACGACGATCGGGCGCGGTACGACAACAAACAGTCTCTTTTTTAAAAATAATAATTACGCGCGCGAAACGCGTTTATTTTATTTTTAAATAGAAACAGACGCGACCACTTTGTGTGGCGGTGATAGCGTGCGAGTACGGAAATGAACCGTTCCCGACGCCACACTCGTTATTATTATTATTCGGACGCGATCCGTCCAATTTTTTTTTGTTGGTAATAAATATCGAGACGACGTGAGTGCGCGATCAAACAATCCGACTCGCGCGCGCATAATAAGCTTTAAAATGCGGCGCGCGTCGAACCGATGTGCCTCGGGCAACGAACGTCGATCGACGGAAATTTTCGGACATTCTCTCGATCACTCTTCGCTAGATTGAAAGCGACACGAGATTTCTCGAAAGAAACGTTCCGGATTCGCATATAAACTCGCTCGGTTAGATGAGAGTTATCGCAAATTTTTCGGAAGAAAAATATTATAGGGCGACCGCTTTCGAACCACGAAGTGCCAAATCTTACTTTAAAACACCCGCTAAGTTCGCGATCTAGCTGTATAAGGTGCGGAGCCTTAAAATGTTTTCGAACGCTCGAGCAATCGCTGCTACGAAGACGGGCCGATGGCAAACGAAAAACGGTCTACGTTCCCGTACCGATGAAGGAAACCAATTTTTCTTAAAAAATTGAACCCACGATACGAAAATGTTAAGCGAGCCAATTAATCGCGCCAAACGGTCGACTCGAAGGCGATCTAACGATCGAAAAAGCATTTTGCTCTGCGAAGGGAGAAGTGTCTATACGCACGACGCGGCGGTCGCGCTCGAGACCATCTCACCTATTATAGGTAACGGACCATTCCTTAGTCTTCCGAACGTTTCACGTGAAAACCCGAATATCGGCTGCGGCGGGCAAATAAAGTTCGGAGCGAAACTTTCGCTCGTGGTTACGTTCGATTTGGTTAAAGCGGGCACTTTTTCAAATATTTTTTTTTCTTTACTTACTTTTGTTAACTGACCGCCGGTTCCGGTTCCGACTTAAAAATAAATCGCCGTCCCCGGATTTTGTCGGACGATACTCTCCATCATTTTTAATTTCGGGTGTTTGCATTTTTTTTTCTCGCGATTTAATAAATTCATTATTAAACATTTATAAGTCCGTCTTCTTTAATATTGCGGACCAGCGGGAAGAGAGTTTTGTTTTTTTTTTTTTATTTTATTCATTTTAACATATACTCCCATAAAAGGTTTTTGCCGCTAGCCGCGAGCAGAGAAAAATAAGCAAAACTAACCGAAACAAAGCAAAAATAAGCAAAACTAACCAAAATTAACCGAATATAACCAAAATTAAACAAAACTAACCAAAAGGAACAAAAATAACCACAACTAAGCAAAATTAATCATAACAAACCAAAATTGGCCAAAGTTCGGCAAAACAAACCAAATTATCCAAAACTAAGCAAAATTAAGCAAAAGTAGTCAAAATTAACAAAAACAAGCCAAACTTATCCTGAACAAACCAAAACTAACGATAATTAAGCAAAAATAGGAAACGTTCACAAAAACTAACCGAAACGAACCATAACTAACTAATAGCGGCCGAAACTGGAAATAATAAACCAAAGTAAACAAAACTAAGCAAAATTAAGCAAAAGTAGTCAAAATTAACAAAAACAAGCCAAACTTATCCTAAACAAACCAAAACTAACGATAATTAAGCAAAAATAGGAAACGTTCACAAAAACTAACCGAAATGAACCCTAACTAACTAATAGCGGCCGAAACTGGAAATAATAAACCAAAGTAACCAAAACTAAGCAAAATTAAGCAAAAGTAGTCAAAATTAACAAAAACAAGCCAAAATTATCCTAAACAAACCCAAAACTAACGATAATCCTAACTAACCAATAGCGGCCGAAACTGGAAATAATAAACCAAAGTAACCAAAACTAGCGAAAATTCAGCAAAAGAAACCAAAATTAACCGTGTAACAAACCCAAATCAACCAAACCAAAAAAAAAAACATGCAAAACTTCACCAAAACGAACCACAATTCGCAAAAACTAAACAAACACAAACAAAATTAAGCACACTCAAATAAAAAGTAATCAAAACTACGTTCAACACGAACTGACCTAATTAAATAAAAAAATAGGAAAATTCAATTTTGCTAACCAAAAACGTCAATCGAAATAAACGCGAAACCGGGTTCCTGCCATTTATTTCGACGATAAGCACTTTTATCTAACTATGATTCGAAAAAAAAAAAAATAAGAAAGAAAGATATGAATAAACGAATTGATTAATATATAAAAATTGTGGTTCTGAAAAGAACCGTTTTTGGTGAATTTACACTCTCCAAGTCGACGCTCATTTATTTAGAACTGGTGTATTTTGTGACGGCTTTGGTCCCTTCACTGACGGCGTGCTTGGCCAACTCTCCGGGCAACAACAATCTCACGGCCGTTTGAATCTCTCTGCTAGTAATAGTGGATCGCTTATTATAGTGAGCCAAACGAGAAGCTTCGGCGGCAATCCTTTCGAAAATGTCGTTTACGAACGAATTCATAATGGACATGGCTTTGCTCGAAATGCCAGTATCCGGATGAACTTGCTTCAACACTTTGTAAATGTAAATTGCGTAACTCTCCTTCCTCCTGCGTTTCTTTTTCTTATCACTCTTCGAAATATTTTTTTGAGCCTTGCCGGCTTTTTTCGCCGCTTTACCGCTTACTTTCGGTGGCATTTTCTACAATCGATTAGACGCGCGCAAAGTAACGGACTGACAAGGCCCACACCGGGCCGCAGCTATTTATTTGAGAACCGAGTCGGCCGACAAGCTCCGCCCCCGGGCATCGTTCGCCGAAGCGCTAATCCCATTGGTCCATGCCCATGTCCTATAAATAGCGCGCCCACGGTCTGCGAGAGCATAGTGAAGTGAACCTCCGAAGAGAGAGGACGTGTACGCGACAGTTTACGAGTTTACGAGTTACGAGTGCATAAAAGGATTAACCCAGCGGAAATCTACCTGCTCCGGGAAACGACCGCCCGAGCGGAGCCCCGGCCGGCTGGCCGCACAATGGATCATAAAGATCCGATCTCCGACCCGGAGGACAGCCCGGCGTCTTCGGACGACGGAGACCGGTCCCGCAGCCCCCTAAACAAAAAGCCCGTCAAACCTTCCTACAACGAGCTGGCAGAGTACAGCAGCAAACTGGCAGCTGAAAACAAGATTCTTCGTTCCAGAATAAACGAAGTCATACAACAGAATTCCGACTTGCAGAAAACAATCAACGAAATGCGGGAGGCGCAGAAAACTCAGGAGGAGATGACAAAGAGGCTCCAGGACACCTTAGATAAGGTTCTCGTCAAGGTAGGCACCACCCCAACCCCACAATCAAACACCACCCCCGCGCCAACCCCCGTCACGCCCATGGACACGTCCGCACCGGATACACAAAGGAAGAGGAGGAACTCGGTGGAGTTCCCTCCGCTTCCCAAAAAGCAACCACCATTCTACGGCAATGCCAACCAGACTTCGAGCCCCCCGGCGAAGCGCACGGTTCCCCCGGCGCAGCCAGGGACTAGCAGAGACCAACCCCCGGCGACGACTCGCCCAGTCGTCGAACCTACGCCAAACCCGCCACCAGCCCCAGCCGTAACACCAGCCCCGGACACCAAAGACCGCGTTCCCCCCATAATCATAAGATCCAAATCAAATTGGGTCCAAGTCTCGGCGGCCCTGAAATCCAGGCAAATACAATACACGTCTGCCAGGAACACCGAGGAAGGAATAAAGATTCAGCCCGGCAGCACCACAGACTACCGCAACGCCACGAGGTTTCTGGAGGAAAACCGCATTCCTTACCACTCCTTCCAACTTAAGGAAGAAAGAAACCTCCACGTGGTACTGAAAGGCATCCCCGAATCCCTTGACTCGGAGACCGTCGCCGAAGAACTTAAGGCCCTGGGGTACCACCCTTCCAAGGTACGCCGGATGACGAAACTAGCCCACGATAAGAGGGTACCAATGGGCATGGTCCTGGTGGTTCTCCCGAGAGAGGAGAAACACATATACCAGATGCAACACTTCGTCCATTTAAAAATTAAAATCGAAGCACTCAAACAACGGCACGAGGTGACGCAATGCCACAATTGCCAACTCTTCGGGCACAACCAAGGCAAATGCACAGCGCCGCCGAAGTGCGTAAAATGCGGAGCGGGGCACAGGACGGAATCCTGCAAGAAACCAAAAAACACCCCCGGCCGCTGCGCTAACTGCCGTGGCGATCACACAGCAAATGCGAGGATATGCCCGTCGAGACCTCCACCCAAAATTCCACCCCCCGCCAAGGCTGCAACAGCCGCCACGCCACCCAAGACCAGCCGACCGACGTCCTACGCCGGAGCCACCTCCACCCCGCCTGCCCCAAGCCCGAGCCCCGAACCCATCCCCGCACACCAACTTCAGCAGGTTATCCAGCTCTATAACCTGCTGAAATCCTGGAATACACCACCGCCAAACGCAGCCATAAACAACACCAATGAATAAAGCCAGAAAGCCAAATTCCATCTCCGTTATGGCATGGAACGCCAACTCGGTGCGACAACAGACGACGGAACTGACAGAAACTCTAAGAGAACACGACATCGACGTATGCCTGCTGCAAGAAACATTCCTCAAGACGCACGACAAGTTCTACATACCCAACTACAAGACATACAGACTCGACAGAACAACGGGTCCGGGGGGAGGAGTAGCTATACTTGTAAGAAACTCCATCGCCCACGAAACAGACACAACACCGACACTAACAACACTTGAAACTATAGCACTCAAAATACACATGAAGACCGGTCCCCCTTGGAGGTTGGTCTCGGTCTACTGCAAACCAAACCAACCTTTTCCAACGGAAGACTACCTAAGACTCCTACACACGGCCGACATACCTACCATCCTGGGAGGCGACCTAAATGCGTGCCACCGAGACCTCGGGCACACCACCACGAACCCCCCGGGAACAGGCCTCAAAGCCTTGGTCGAAAACACCGGAGCCACACTTATCACCCCTCCTGAACCTACACACTACACGACAAGATACAATCCAACTAACCTAGACCACTTCATAATACACAACATATCAAGACACATAAACATTCAAGCACTACACGAACTCGGATCGGACCACCTGCCCATCGTCCTCCACGTCGGACTCACCTCCACGAAGGAGGCGCCCACCAGGTGTAAACGAGTCACAAACTGGACACTCTTCAAGGAAGCCCTCCAACCCACCGGCCCAATACCAAGGATAAACAACCTCACAGACTTACAAAACGCGATAGACAAACTTACGACCGACATCACAACGGCAACGGACTCAGCCACCCGATCTGTACAACCCCACGAAAGACCGACAAGAATCCCATACGACCTAAAACAACTTATCACCATCAAGAACAGGGCCGTACGTAGAGCCAGAGCCACCCTAGACCCCGAGATAATCAGGGAAGCCAACCGACTAACTCTACAGGTGAAAAAAGGGACCGCAGCATTCCGAAACGATCAATGGCAAAAGAAACTAGAAAATCTCAACACCGAAGACCACGGAATGTGGAAAACAACCAAGGCCCTAATCAACCCAGAGGCCCGGCTAAACATCCCGGCACTTACCACTCCAGGATACACGGCAAATACCAACGCCGAGAAAGCCGACCTCTTCGCCGGACACCTGAGGGACCTTTTCCGGGTCAACCCCAGGAAAAAGAAACAATCATCGACAGACACGACAACAGCCCAAACAAAGAAAACAATTACGAACTACCCCACCAACGAACACCTCCGCCTCGCTACCCCGAAGGAGATCGCAACACTCCTCCAAGACCTCTCCCCAAAAAAGGCCCCCGGACTTGACAAAACCACGAACGCCGCACTGAAACACCTCCCCAGGAAACAGACTACAGAACTTACAAACATCATCAACGCCATCCTCCGACTAAGAACATTCCCGAAAACCTGGAAAAACGCACGCATAATAATGATCCCAAAGGCAAATAAATCAAGGAAGGACCCCAATAACTACAGACCCATCAGCCTCCTGTCATCGCTAGGAAAGATAGCAGAAAGAGTCATCCTCAGCCGAATCCAAGAACACCCGGTGACCCAAGCCATGCTCCCCGAAGAGCAATACGGGTTTAGAGCAGGAAGATCGACCACCCACCAAGCCGCACGACTAGCCCAACAGATCAAGGACGGGATGACCAAGAAACAGTACACGACAGCCATATTTTTGGACATCTCGAAAGCGTTCGACAGAGTATGGCACGACGGACTTATACACAAATTATACGCCCGAGGAATCCCAATCCATATCCTTCAATTAATTTCCTCATTCCTCTCCGACCGGTCCTTCCAAGTCCAAATATCCGACTCCCTATCCTCCCAATTCCCAATAATGGCTGGCGTTCCCCAAGGATCACCCCTTTCCCCACTATTGTACTCCCTCTACACATTCGACTTACCCAAACATCCCAAAACACGCACTTACCAATACGCGGACGATACGGCCATCGCATGCACCAACCGCCGCAGAGAAGCATCGGCCGCAACCCTACAACACCACATCAAAGACGTAGAAACCTGGGCCAACACCTGGAGGATCCGCATAAACGGAGAAAAATCGCAAGCAATCCACTTCACCCCGAAGATCAGGACTCCAAGAGCCCAGATGGTAGTTGACGCCCAGAAAATCAAATGGGCCAACACAATCACGTACCTGGGCATTATCTTTGACAGGAAGCTTTCCTGGGCAGCCCAGGTAAGAGCAGCCAGGGTCAAGGGAAGTGCCCTACTATCCAAGCTCCGCCCGCTGATCGGTAGATCCAGCAAGCTACATATCGCCACCAAAGCACGGATTTGGAAACAAGTCGTCAGACCGGCGATCACTTACGCGTCGCCGGTTTGGGCACCAAACTCCAACACAAAAGCACTGGAGACACTGCAATCACGGGCCCGCCGAGAAATAGCGGATGCGCCCTGGTTCATAAGGAACTCCCAACTCTCCCGCGAACTGGAGGTCCCCCCCCTCGACGAACACATCAGAGAAATATACAGGAACTTCGTGGAGAGTGCGCTCAACTCGCACGTTGCAGACATCAGGGCCCTAGGTCAGGGACTCCGGGACAATCAGTAAACTCAGCACACACGAGGAGGAACACCCGACACGAAGAAATCCCAGCAGACCGAAGTAACACGCCACAGGACTCCCGCCCAACCACCAACAAGAATCACCCCCGACGCAACACACCAGAGCCATCAGGCCACAGGCCCGCCACCTAATTTTTAACCAAATTGTAAATTTAGATTATAAAAGTTAAAGTGTACACTACTTGTTAATAAAGAGTTTTCAAGTCTGCGAGAGCGTCATTGTGCTGTTAACGTTCGTGCGTGTACTATTAACGGTAATAACGATGTCGGGACGCGGAAAAGGAGGCAAAGTCAAAGGGAAAGCGAAGTCTCGTTCTAGCAGGGCCGGTTTACAGTTTCCGGTAGGTAGAATTCACCGATTACTTCGGAAAGGAAACTATGCGGAGAGGGTCGGCGCCGGAGCTCCGGTATATTTGGCGGCCGTAATGGAATATTTGGCCGCCGAAGTTTTGGAATTGGCCGGTAACGCGGCGAGGGACAATAAGAAAACCAGAATCATTCCGCGACATTTACAACTGGCGATCCGAAACGACGAGGAATTGAACAAATTATTATCGGGAGTAACGATCGCTCAGGGAGGTGTTTTGCCGAACATTCAAGCGGTTCTTTTGCCCAAGAAAACCGACAACAAAGCAAAATAAAAATTGCGGCGAGGGAAGACGATGGGAAAACGGTCCTTCTAAGGACCACAAATACTTTTCTATTTGAGATTTCGTTTCGTTTATTTAACAGATTATTAAAAAAAAAAAAAAAAAGAAACGTTCCTTCTTTTTACGTTTTCTCTTTCGGACTATAAGAAAACCGGTATAATACCTCGACATTTACAATTGCCGATCCCAGGAATTGAACAAATTATTATCCGAAGTTAAGATCGCTAGGTGGTTCTGTTGCCTAAGAAAACCGACAACAAAGCTAAATAAAGTTTTCGCCGGGAAGGAAGACGGTTCTTGTAAGGACCACAAATACTTTTCTATTTGAGATTTCGTTTCCTTTATTTCACAGATTTAATAATCACACTAACACGGGGAGAAATTAAAAATTCAAAACTTACCTCGACTCGATAATGGTTTGTTGGGCATTATACTCGAAATAACGAATAATCTTTGGAACGTATTTTGTGGTTCTGAAAAGAACCTTTTTTTTTTTTTTTTGTGTTTCCGCAAGATCGACGAAAAATTTAGCCACCAAATCCGTAAAGAGTTCTACCTTGTCTTTTTAGGGCGTACACCACGTCCATTGCCGTTACCGTTTTTCTTTTGGCGTGCTCCGTATAGGTTACCGCGTCTCTGATGACGTTTTCCAAAAACACCTTTAAAACGCCACGAGTTTCTTCGTAAATCAATCCGGAAATTCGTTTCACGCCTCCGCGACGGGCCAATCTTCTAATGGCCGGCTTGGTTATTCCCTGAATGTTATCCCTCAACACTTTGCGATGTCGCTTTGCACCACCTTTTCCCAAACCTTTGCCGCCTTTCCCTCTACCGGTCATTTTTAATACGAGCCGAGTTCTCTGATCGATATATAACAAACAAAACCGTCCGAAGTGCCACGATCAACTGACCGAAAACGGTCCGGCGCTTCGGTTTTGTCGAGTCGGAATTCGCCACGCCCAAAAAGGTCGATTGGACCAATGAGAAGAGAAAACGCTCGGGTACAAATTAAACGGACGGACGTTCGTGCGGCCATTATCTGTCGACGAGTGTTAGTGATTTGGTGTTCTAGTACGTCCGCGAACGTGTTTTATTATCATGGCCAGAACCAAGCAGACCGCTCGTAAATCGACCGGAGGAAAAGCGCCCCGAAAGCAGTTGGCGACCAAAGCGGCGAGAAAAAGTGCACCGGCAACCGGAGGAGTTAAAAAACCTCATCGCTACAGACCGGGCACCGTGGCTTTGAGAGAAATTAGACGTTATCAAAAGAGCACCGAACTATTGATCCGAAAATTACCGTTCCAACGACTGGTCAGAGAAATCGCTCAAGACTTTAAAACGGATCTGCGTTTCCAAAGTTCCGCGGTAATGGCGTTGCAAGAAGCGAGCGAAGCTTATCTCGTCGGTCTTTTCGAAGATACAAATTTGTGCGCCATTCATGCCAAACGAGTAACGATCATGCCGAAAGATATTCAATTGGCGAGGCGTATCAGGGGAGAGAGAGCTTAAGATTAATAATAATCTCTTTTATTATTATTAACAACAAACCGGTTCTTTTAAGAACCACAAATCATTTTCCTTTAAGATTTCGTTAAAAATTGAAAATAAAAAATAAAACTTTTTCATTTATTAATTATTTGAGAACGGCCCGGTTGGATTTTTTTTTTTTCGCAACTAACGACGTCTTTAAAAAAAATTATTAGTGGTTCTGAAAAGAACCCCCCCCACTCCCCGTTGCTTTGTAAAACCGGACGAGTTTTTATTTCGACCTCTGGTATATTTGGTGACGGCTTTCGTTCTTCTGCTTTTTCGCGGCGGCTTTTCCACCGGTTTTCGAAGGCATTATTATTCACAAAGAAAAGCGGTCTTCGCGATCGAAATGAGAAAAAACCCCGGCGAACGTATTTATATCGCGACGGAGTCGGTCAACAAGCTCCGCCCCCTGTTCGC
Organism: Cylas formicarius; assembly: GCF_029955315.1. Taxonomy (NCBI): domain Eukaryota; kingdom Metazoa; phylum Arthropoda; class Insecta; order Coleoptera; family Brentidae; genus Cylas; species Cylas formicarius. The sequence goes on from NW_026844345.1 coordinate 119,790, forward strand.
TTTTCGGTGGGAGGAGCTTGTCAACGGACTTTCTTCTCATATAAATACGTTCGCGGGGATATTTCTCTTAATGTTTGCGTGATCGTCGTCGGAATCGACTACGCTTCGTTGTTAAACGAGATGCAGTTTAAAATTCGCCGGCGGATAAGTTAGAATAAGTTTGTCGTAGGGAGAACGAAATGGAAAAGAGAAAAAAGAAGAAAAAGAGAAGTCCTTTTCGAGATTTTTTAATAAATTTATACTTATATATATTTTTTAAAGAAATCGTTTTCTATTTACCCCCGAGACGCCCGGGATTCGAGTTTGCCTTTGAAGATAGTTACGAATTCGATAGCGATTTTTTTTGTGGTTCTGATAAGAACCGTTTCGAAAATTTCGTTTTTTTTTTAAACACCCATCGACGTTCTCTCGGCGGTTCATTTCTTCTTTTTGGGCGAGACGGGCTTTTTAACTTTGCCGGAAGCGGCTACGGGAGGCGATTTTGCCGTTTTGGGTTTGGGCGCTTTCGGTTTCTTCGTCGGTCCCTTGTTTGATTTTTTGGCTTTCGAAGGCGATTTGGTTTTAATCGACGCCGCTACCGCCGTTCCGGCGGCGCCTTTGGCGGTTTTCTTTTCGGCGGATTTTTTAGCTGCCGATTTCTTCTCCACGGACGACGCGGCGGCCCCGCTTTTTCCTTTTCCCTTCGGAGAGGCGGCGACCGCCTTTTTTACGGCGGGCTTCGAAGAAGCGCCACCACCACCACCTGCGGCGCCAGATTTTTCTCCGGTGGTTTTTTTCGGAGACGCTTTCTTCGTTCTGGTCACGGACTTCTTTTTTTCCGAGGATGAGGACGCGGCTCCGCTTTTCGCCGAATTAGAAGTCGAAGACGCCAATTTGAACGAACCGGACGCACCTTTGCCCTTGGTTTGAACCAAAGTTCCCGCAGCGACGGCCGACTTCAAGTACTTTTTAATGAAAGGAGCCACTTTTTCGGCGTCCACTTTGTAGTTGGCGGCCACGTATTTTTTTATGGCTTGCAACGAAGAACCGCCTCTCTCTTTTAGTCCCTTTATGGCGTTGTTTACCATTTCGGAAGTCGGCGGATGGTTGGGTTTCGTTCTGGGATTCTTGGCTTTCTTTTCCTTTTTCACGGTCGTCGACGAAGACGAAGAAATGGTCGCGGAGGTTTGAGCCGGAGAAGAAGCGGCCGACGCGGTCGACACTTTCACTTCGCTTTCTGCCATATTATCGCAAATACTGACGACGGAAAACAACGGCGACAAAAACAACGACAACACGAGTACGAGTACCGCGCGCGCGTCGAAATTAATAAATTCGGTTAGGCCGGCGAACGAATTCGACTATGGTCGGACGGACAATCGGAGGACTGAACGCCGTCGGATTTACGCTAGGAAAGAGCCCGGCTTCGGCGGTGAGGTTCCGCGCTTCGCAGCGATCGTTTTTTTTCCATGTTTCGGCCGACGTTTAAAAACGAAACGGACCGCTATTTCGAATAAGGTTTTAAAATACTATAAAGTTTGTTTCGCGAGCGAGCAGAACCCGAAGCGAGAGAGATTTTCGAACTAAAATCACGACGAAAGTGGAGCTTTCAAATTTTCAAGGTAAACAATCGAAAAGCGAGTTTTTTTTTTGATTCGGGCAAAAGTTTCGCGGTCGAAGTTTTACCGGAATCGAAGCCCGCAATGTTCGACTCGCGACCGATAATTTTTCGACTTTTCGTTCGACGTCGCTCGGCGGAGAAAGCGATTTTCGCGATCGCGTGTCCCGCCCGTTTCCTATACCCACCCGACACCTATTACACTCCGTTTCGAGTTCCCGTTTCCAGTTTCTGTTTTTTAAACTTACGATTTCGATTCGTATCGCGCGAACGACGGAAATAAGGAACAAAAAAAAGCGGTATTTATTTCGGAGAACCTAGACCGAATTAAAAGAAATCACAAACACCGGGCGCGCGTTTCGAAGTCGGCGTCGATATCTAACACTAACGACACGCCTTCGAAGAGGAGACCCCGAAGGTTTTCCGAAGCTTTTAGGGATGCCTCGGAAAGAAAATTTCGAAAACCGGGCCCCGATTTTTCTTAAAAAAAAAAAAAAAAACAAAACAAAAAAAACAAACATCGAATTTCGAGCGACGTCCGGGGGGTGGAATTAGTGGCAACAAAAAAAGCTAACTAATCCGTTTTCGCTTCCGTTCGTTTTTTCTTTAAGAAACGAGAGTAGGCCGGCCGGTCGGCCGGCAAGTAAGGTCTTAAAAAAATTAACCGCGTAAAAAAGGCGAACGTAAAATGGAAAATCGCTTTTCCTTTTACGTTCGCCTTTTTTTTTTTTTTCTCTTTTTTTTTTTTCCATCGATCGTCGAGGGGTCTCGTCTAACCGACAAGACGAATCCCCAAGCTAAGGGCTGAGTCTCAACAGATCGCAGTGTGGTAACTGCTCTACCGAGTACAACACCCTGCCAGGTACGTAAGTCGTCTACAGACAATTCCGAGTTCCGACATCGAAACGATTGACCCACGATCGGCCGCCTGAAGGTCTGATCGGACGTGGCAAGGATCGATCCCGCCGCCGATCGGCGACCTCGAGCGGCAATCGGGCTCGTGCGACGGCCGGCGCGGACGCCGACCGCCTAGTAAAGTCACATTGTTTTGAGCCTTTCGACTCTCGGAACTCCAAGAGATATCGTTGCCGCCTTCGACTAGAAAGGATACGGCCTTAGAGGCGTTCAGGCATAAACCAACGGATGGTAGCTTCGCACCATAGCCCGCTCGAGCTAGTGCGTGAACCAAATGTCCGAACCTGCGGTTCCTCTCGTACTGAGCAGGATTACTATCGCAACGACGGGTCATCAGTAGGGTAAAACTAACCTGTCTCACGACGGTCTAAACCCAGCTCACGTTCCCTATTTACGGGTGAACTAGCTACGTACAGACCGCCTCCATATACAGACCGCCTCCATATACAGACCGCCTCCATATACGGACCGCCTTCATATACGGACCGCCTCCATATACGGACCGCCTCCATATACGGACCGCCTCCATATACAGACCGCCTCCATATACAGATCGCCTCCATATACAGACCGCCTCCATATACCGACCGCCTACATATACAGACCGCCTCCATATACAGAACGCCTCTGTATACGGACCGCCTTCGTATACAGACCGCCTCCATATACAGACCGCCTCCATATACAGACCGCCTCCATATACAGACCGCCTCCCTATACAGACCGCCTCCATATACAGACCGCCTCTATATACAGACCGCCTCTATATACAGACCGCCTCCGTATACGGACCGCCTCCATATACAGACGGCCTCCATATACAGACCGCCTCCGTATACGGACCGCCTCCATATACAGACCGCCTCCATATACAGACCGCCTCCATATACAGACCGCCTCCATATACAGACCGCCTCCATATACAGATCGCCTACATATACAGACCGCTTCCATATACAGACCGCCTCCATATACAGACCGCCTCCATATACAGACCGCCTCCATATACAGACCGCCTACATATACAGACCGCTTCCATATACAGACCGCCTCCAGATACAGACCGCCTCCATATACAGACTGCCTCCATATACAGACCGCCTCCATATACAGACTGCCTCTATAAACACACCGCCTCCATATACAGACCGCCTACATATACAGACCGCTTCCATATACAGACCGTCTCCATATACGGACCGCCTTAATATACGGACCGCCTCCATATACAGACCGCCTCCATATACAGACCGCCTCCATATACAGACCGCCTCCATATACAGACCGCTTCCATATACCGACCGCCTACATATACAGACCGCCTCCATATACAGATCGCCTCTGTATACGGACCGCCTTCGTATACAGACCGCCTCCATATACAGACCGCCTCCATATACAGACCGCCTCCATATACAGACTGCCTCCATATACAGACCGCCTCCATATACAGATCGCCTCTGTATACGGACCGCCTCCATATACAGACCGCCTCCATATACAGATCGCCTCTGTGTACGGACCGCCTCCATATACAGACCGCCTCCGTATACGGACCGCCTCCATATACGTATACGGACCGTCTTCATAGATAGAACACTTTCATAAGTGGATTGTTTTCACAAATAAATTATATTTTTATATAAACAATCAATTTATCATTTTTTTTAAATACTCGCTCTACTGCGCTTTGGTCGTGATTAAACTGTTTAAAATAATATTTTTATATTTAATTAATTTATATTTATTGAAATTAAATAAAACTGAAAATGACATGTAAATGGAAATATCCGTTAATTAAATATATTTTAACCATATGTTTTTTTAGACACTCGCTCCGCTGCGCTCCGCTCGTGACTAAAGTGTTGAATATAATGTTTTTATATATAATTAATTTGTTTTGGTAAAAGAAAATTAAAATTGAAATAAAAATTTTTTGGTACTAATGAAGTTTTAAATACAGATTTTTGAGTTTATTATTATTATATATTATAAATTTATATCTAATTATATTTAAAAAAATAAATAAAATGAAATGTGGCAAAAATTATTTTGTATTAAAAATGTAAGTAAAGGGATTTCCTTATTCGTAAGATGTTTGGTATGTTTTTTTAGACACTCGCTCCGCTGCGCTCCGCTCGTGACTAAATTGTTGAATATAAGATTTTTATGTTGAATATAATGATTTGTTTTGGTAAAAGAAAATTAAAATTGAAATAAAAATTTTTTGGTACTAATGTAGTTTTAAATACATATTTTTGAGTTTATTATTATTATGCATTATTAATTTATATATAATTATATTTAAAAAAAATAAATAAAATGAAATGTGGCAAAAGTTATTTTGTATTAAAAATGTAAGTAAAAAGATTTCCTTATTCGTAAGATGTTTGATATGTTTTTTTAGACACTCGCTCCGCTCGTGACTAAACTGTTGAATATAATGTTTTTATATATAATTAATTTGTTTTGATAAAACAAAATTAAAATTGAAATAAATTTTTTTTGGTACTAATGAAGTTTTAAATACATATTTTCAAGTTTATTATTATTATATACTATAAATTTATATCTAATTATATTTAAAAAATAAATAAAATAAAATGTGGCAAAAATTATTTTGTATTAAAAATGTAAGTAAAAAGATTTCCTTATTCGTAAGATGTTTGGTATGTTTTTTTAGACACTCGCTCCGCTACGCTCCGCTCGTGACTAAACTGTTGAATATAATGCTTTCATATATAATTAATTTGTTTTGGTAAAAGAAAATTAAAATTGAAATAAAAATTTTTTGGTTATAATGAAGTTTTAAATACATATTTTTGAGTTTATTATTATTATATATTATTAATTTATATTTAAAAAAATTAAATAAAATGAAATGTGGGCAAAAATTATTTTATATTAAAAATGTAAATGTAAAAATGTAAAATAATGCTCTGAAGAGGGCTTCTTATTAAAACGAAACGTCGAACACAATTTTAAATCATTGCATCGTCTTCAGCGAACCTCAAAACCCTCGGAACCACCTTCAAATTCCAATTATTACGAATTAGCACTCTGAAGATGGCTTCCTGCAAAAACGAAACGTCGGACACAATTTTAAATCATTGCATCAAATTCAGCGAACCTCAAAACCCCCGGAACCACCTTCAAATTCCAATTATTACGAATTAGTACTTTGAAGATGGCTTCTTGCGAAAACGAAACGTCGGACACGATTTTAAATCATTGCGTCGTCTTCAGCGAACCTCAAAACCCCCGGAACCACCTTCAAATTCCAATTATTACGAATTAGTGCTCTGAAGAGGGCTTCCTGCAAAAACGAAACGTCGGATGCAATTTTAAATCATTGCATCGTCTTTAGCGAACCTCAAAAGCCCCGGAACCACCTTCAAATTCCAATTATTACGAATTAGTGTTCTGAAGATGGCTTCTTGCGAAAACGAAACGTCGGACACAATTTTAAATCATTGCATCGTCTTCAGCGAACCTCAAAACCCCCGGAACCACCTTCAAATTCCAATTATTACGAATTAGTGCTCTGAAGATGGCTTCTTGCGAAAACGAAACGTCGGACACAATTTTAAATCATTGCATCGTTTTCAGCGAACCTCAAAACCCCCGGAACCAACTTCAAATTCCAATTATTACGAATTAGTGCTCTGAAGATGGCTTCCTGCGAAAACGAAACGTCGGCCACAATTTTAAATCATTGCATCGTATTCAGCGAACCTCAAAACCCTCGGAACCACCTTCAAATTCCAATTATTACGAATTAGTGCTCTGAAGATGACTTCTTGCGAAAACGAAACGTCGGGCACAATTTTAAATCATTGCATCGTTTTCAGCGAACCTCAAAACCCCCGGAACCACCTTCAAATTCCAATTATTACGAATTAGTACTCTGAAGATGGCTTCTTGCGAAAACGAAACGTCGGACACAATTTTAAATTATTGCATCGTCTTCAGCGAACCTCAAAACCCCCGGAACCACCTTCAAATTAAAATTATTACGAATTAGTACTCTGAAGATGGCTTCTTGCGAAAACGAAACGTCGGACACAATTTTAAATCATTGCATCGTCTTCAGCGAACCTCAAAACCCCCGGAACCACATTCAAATTCCAATTATTACGAATTTGTGCTCTGAAGATGGCTTCCTGAGAAAACGAAACGTCGGACACAATTTTAAATCATTGCATCGTTTTCAGCGAACCTCAAAACCCCCGGAACCACCTTCAAATTCCAATTATTACGAATTAGTGCTCTGAAGATGGCTTCCTGCGAAAACGAAACGTCGGACACAATTTTAAATCATTGCATCAAATTCAGCGAACCTCAAAACCCCCGGAACCACCTTCAAATTCCAATTATTACGAATTAGTACTTTGAAGATGGCTTCTTGCGAAAACGAAACGTCGGACACGATTTTAAATCATTGCATCGTCTTCAGCGAACCTCAAAACCCCCGGAACCACCTTCAAATTCCAATTATTACGAATTAGTGCTCTGAAGAGGGCTTCCTGCAAAAACGAAACGTCGGATGCAATTTTAAATCATTGCATCGTCTTTAGCGAACCTCAAAACCCCCGGAACCACCTTCAAATTCCAATTATTACGAATTAGTGTTCTGAAGATGGCTTCTTGCGAAAACGAAACGTCGGACACAATTTTAAATCATTGCATCGTCTTCAGCGAACCTCAAAACCCCCGGAACCACCTTCAAATTCCAATTATTACGAATTAGTGCTCTGAAGATGGCTTCTTGCGAAAACGAAACGTCGGACACAATTTTAAATCATTGCATCGTTTTCAGCGAACCTCAAAACCCCCGGAACCACCTTCAAATTCCAATTATTACGAATTAGTACTTTGAAGATGGCTTCTTGCGAAAACGAAACGTCGGACACGATTTTAAATCATTGCATCGTCTTCAGCGAACCTCAAAACCCCCGGAACCACCTTCAAATTCCAATTATTACGAATTAGTGCTCTGAAGATGGCTTCCTGCGAAAACGAAACGTCGGACACAATTTTAAATCATTGCATCGTCTTCAGCGAACCTCAAAACCTCCGGAATCACCTTCAAATTCCAATTATTACGAATTAGTGCTCTGAAGAGGGCTTCCTGCGAAAACGAAACGTCGGACACAATTTTAAATCATTGCATCGTCTTCAGCGAACCTCAAAACCCCCGGAACCACCTTCAAATTAAAATTATTACGAATTAGTACTCTGAAGATGGCTTCTTGCGAAAACGAAACGTCGGACACAATTTTAAATCATTGCATCGTCTTCAGCGAACCTCAAAACCCCCGGAACCCCCTTCAAATTCCAATTATTACGAATTAGTACTCTGAAGATGGCTTCCTGCGAAAACGAAACGTCGGACACAATTTTAAATTATTGCATCGTCTTCAGCGACCCTCAAAACCCCCGGAATCACATTCAAATTCCAATTATTACGAATTAGTTCTCTGAAGATGGCTTCTTGCGAAAACGAAACGTCGGACACGATTTTAAATCATTGCATCGTCTTCAGCGAACCTCAAAACCCCCGGAACCAACTTCAAATTCCAATTATTACGAATTAGTGCTCTGAAGATGGCTTCCTGCGAAAACGAAACGTCGGCCACAATTTTAAATCATTGCATCGTATTCAGCGAACCTCAAAACCCTCGGAACCACCTTCAAATTCCAATTATTACGAATTAGTGCTCTGAAGATGACTTCTTGCGAAAACGAAACGTCGGGCACAATTTTAAATCATTGCATCGTTTTCAGCGAACCTCAAAACCCCCGGAACCACCTTCAAATTCCAATTATTACGAATTAGTACTCTGAAGATGGCTTCTTGCGAAAACGAAACGTCGGACACAATTTTAAATTATTGCATCGTCTTCAGCGAACCTCAAAACCCCCGGAACCACCTTCAAATTAAAATTATTACGAATTAGTACTCTGAAGATGGCTTCTTGCGAAAACGAAACGTCGGACACAATTTTAAATCATTGCATCGTCTTCAGCGAACCTCAAAACCCCCGGAACCACATTCAAATTCCAATTATTACGAATTTGTGCTCTGAAGATGGCTTCCTGAGAAAACGAAACGTCGGACACAATTTTAAATCATTGCATCGTTTTCAGCGAACCTCAAAACCTCCGGAACCACCTTCAAATTCCAATTATTACGAATTAGTGCTCTGAAGATGGCTTCCTGCGAAAACGAAACGTCGGACATAATTTTAAATCATTACATCGTCTTCAGCGCATCTCAAAACCCCCGGAACCACCTTCAAATTTCAATTATTATAAATAAGTGCTCTAAAGATGGTTTCTTACTAAAACGAAACGTCGGACACAATTTTAAATCATTGCATCGTTTTCAGCGAACCTCAAAACCCCCGGAACCACCTTCAAATTCCAATTATTACGAATTAGTACTCTGAAGATGGCTTCTTGCGAAAACGAAACGTCGGACACAATTTTAAATCATTGTATCGTTTTCAGCGCACCTAAAAACCCCTCGAAATCTCCTTCAAATTACAATTATTACAAATTAGTGCTCTGAAGATGCCTTCCTATTAAAACGAAACGTCGGACACAATTTTAAATAATTGCATCGTCTTCAGCGCACCTCAAAACCCCCATAACCGCCTTCGATACCGTTATCATTCATGACGTCATTCCAAGGAATATCTATAATGAAAGGAGCCTCCCACGACATGCATGGACCAATAGGATCAAAGATTAGGAAAATTACACGTATAATCATCGGACCAATCACAGTAAAGCATTCAAATCGATCTCATAGCCTGCTCCTGAATTAGAAACATTATTTTCACAATATTAACATTTCTATTTTTTTTTTTAATACTTACGTAGCTCCGAGAGGATTGAAATTTTTTTTGAAGGTGAAGGTTAATAAGGTCTATTCGCAGCCACTATAAAATTCCCCCCCCACCCCCCATTTTTAGTTAATATTTTCGATTTATTCTTTCAATGTTTGTCATAATTTTCTTTAAAAATTTAGATTTTTAATTTTTTAAAATACTTACGTTACTCGGAGAAGGTTGAAATTTTTACCAAGGATGGAGGTCAATGAGCTCTATTCACAGATACCATAAAACTCCCCCCACCCCACTCCATTCAAATAATATTAATTATTTTTGAAAAATTTGCAGCCTTATGTATAAACCGCTCTCGGCGACAAACGGTGAAACCTGTGGAAATCTTTTTGACATCGTTAGATAGAGAAAGGACCAAGGTACTTAACGTGTAAATTTCAATTTTTCAAAATAATAAGTAAATAAGATATAAAACGTTAAAAATTGATTATTAATTTTTAAGTCAATTTTTCCATTTAAAATAAGATTTTAAGGTTATTTCTCGGCCCGTACTGCTCCGAGTAAGCTGAAATTTTTGCGAAAGATACACACTAATGAGGTCTATTCGTAGATACTATAACGTCCCACTCAACCCCCCCCTTTTTGGTTAATATTTGCATTTTATTATTTTCGTATTTATCATGTTTTTCTTCAAAAATTTTAAATTTTTAATTTTTTAAACTATCTACGTTTCTCCCAGAAGGTTGAAATTTTTATCAGAGTTAGAGGTCAATGAGGTCTATTCGCAAATACCATAACGTCCGTCTCCCGCCCTCCCCATCATTAATTAATATTCTCAGATTATAATTTTCATGGATATCGTGATACTCCTCAAAAATTCCCATTTTTATTTTTTTTAAATACCTGCATTACTTCGAAAAAATTGATTTTTTTTTTAAAGATGGAGGCCAATGAGATCTATAAATAAAAATTATAAAGTCCTCCTCAGCTCTCACCATTTAAATATAAATAATAATTAATACAATTTTTGAAAAAAATGCAGTCTCCAACAAAAAGCATTTCCGACAAAAAACTATAGAACCTGTGTAAGATCTTTTAGTATCATTAAATAGAGAAAAGACCAAAGTATATAATGAATAGGTTTTTAAATTCCTAGAATCATAAATAACGGAAATATAAAACATTTTTTGAAAAAAATCCGTTTTTTTTTGTTAATATTTCGTCCCCCGGAAGGACTAAGAAAGTTATAATTAAACAACTGTCTATTTTTTTTGAATACCCCCCCGACCCCCTATCTTCGTACCAAATTTGAGACGGATCGGTTAACATCGACCTCGATCCAAATTTTCATGAGTGTTTGGTCGTGATTTTGTCCAAAAATTTATGTTTTCGGTTTTTTAAAATACCTACGTCGCTCCGAGAAGATTGAAATTTTATCGAAAGATGGCGGTCGATGAGGTCTATCCGTAGATACCATAAAGTCCCCCCCCAGCCTCCTCCATTTAATTGCAATTAAGCATTTTTAAAAAATTTGCAGCCTCCCACAAAAACCGCTCCCGACGGCAAACCATACGACTTGGATAAAACTTTTTGATATCGTCGGATAGAGGAAAGACCAAGGTATATAGCGTATAAATTTCAAATTCTCAAAATTGTAAATCAGCGAGATATTAAACTTTGAAAATCGACCATCGATTTTCGGGCCGATTTTTGAGCCCGAAATGCGATTTCGAGGTGATTTCTCAAAACTGGATAAAATTTTGCATTAGGGGGTTTTCGGGGACGAGAAATTCGAATTTGTAATTATTTTTGGAAAAAAACCATAAATTATAGATGATTTATCAATATAACCCATTTTCCCGTATACCCTGCATTTATAATGTTTTTTTAATTTTTTCAAATACTTACGTTGTTCCGAGAAGGTTAAAATTTTTATCAAAGATGAAGATCAATGAGATCTATTTACAGATATCATAAAATTCCCCCCAGCCCCCTCCGTTTAAGTGTAATTAATTATTCAACATAAATTTATAACCCCATGAAAAAACCGTTCCCGACGACAAACGGTATAACTTGTGGGAATCATTTTAGGATTTTTTTATAGACAAAGAACCAAAGTATTTACCACATAAATTTCAAATTCTCAATATTATAAACAAATAAGATATAAAACATTCAAAATTGATTATTGATGTTTAAGCCGATTTTTCCATTTGAACTGAGATTTTTAGGTTATTTCTCAACCCATATGAATCCGACAAAGTTGGAATTTTTACGAAAAATATACACCAATGAGGTCTATTCGTAGATACTATAACGTCCCCCCCAACCCCCCCTTTTTGGTTAATATTTGAATTTTATTATTTTCGTATTTATCATGTTTTTCTTCAAAAATTTTAAATTTTTAATTTTTTAAACTATCTACGTTTCTCCCAGAAGGTTGAAATTTTTATCAAAGTTAGAGGTCAATAAGGTCTATTCGTAAATACCATATCGTCTGTCTCCAGCCCTCGCCATCATTAATTAATAATCTCAAATTTTAATTTTCATGGATATCATGATACTCCTCAAAAATTCCTATTTTTATTTTTTTTAAATACCTGCATTACTTCGAAGGGATTGATTTTTTTTTAAAAGATGGAAGTCAATGAGGTCTATAAATAAAAATTATAAAGTCCTCTTCAAGTCTCACCATTTAATTATAAATAATTATTAATACTAATTTTTAAAAAATTGCTGTCTCCGACATAAACCGTTCCCGACCAAAAACCATAAAACTTGTGTAAGATCTTTTCATATCATTAAATAGAGAAAAGACCAAAGTATATAATGAATAGGTTTTTAAATTCCTAGAATCATAAATAACGGAAATATAAAACATTTTTTGAAAAAAATCCGTTTTTATTGTTAATATTTCGTTCCCCGGAAGGACTAAGAAAGTTATAATTAAACAACTGACTATTTTTTTTAAATACCCACCCGACTCCCTATCTTCGCACCAAATTTGAGCCGGATCGGTTAACATCGACCTCGATCCAAATTTTCATGAGTGTTTGGTCGTGATTTTGTCCAAAAATTTATGTTTTTGGTTTTTTAAAATACTTACATCGCTCCGAGAAGATTGAAATTTTATCAAAAGATGGAGGTCGACGAGGTCTATCCGCAGATACCATAAAGTCCCCCCCAGCCCCCTCCATTCAATTGCAATTAAGCATTTTTTAAAAATTTGCAGCCTCCCACAAAAGCCGCTCCTCACGGCAAACGATACGACTTGGATGAAACTTTTTGATATCGTCGGATAGAGGAAAGACCAAGGTATATAACGTATAAATTTCAAATTCTCAAAATTATAAATAAGCGAGATATTAAACTTTGAAAATCGACCATCGATTTTCGGGCCGATTTTTGAGCCCGAAATGCGATTTCGAGGTGATTTCTCAAAACTGGATAAAATTTTGCATTGGGGGGTTTTCGGGGACGAGAAATTCGAATTTGTAATTATTTTTGGAAAAAAACCATGAATTATCGATGATTTATCAATATAACCCATTTTCCCGTATACCCTGCATTTATAATGTTTTTTTAATTTTTTCAAATACTTACGTTGTTCCGAGAAGGTTAAAATTTTTATCAAAGATGAAGATCAATAAGATCTATTTACAGATACCATAAAATTTCCCCCAGCCCCCTCCATTTAAATATAATTAATTATTCTATGTAAATTTACAACCCTATGAAAAAACCGTTCCTGACGACAAACGGTATAACTTGTGGGAATCATTTTAGGATTTTTTTATAGACAAAGAACCAAAGTATTTACTACATAAATTTCAAATTCCCAAAATTATAAACAAATAAGATATAAAACATTCAAAATTGATTATTGATTTTTAAGCCGATTTTTCCATTTAAACTGAGATTTTTAGGTTATTTCTCAACCCATATGAATCCGACAAAGTTGAAATTTTTATGAAAGATACACACCAATGATGTCTATTCGTAGATACTATAACGTCCTCCCAATCCCCCCCTTTTTGGTTAATATTTGCATTTTATTATTTTCGTATTTATCATGTTTTTCTTCAAAAATTTTAAATTTTTAATTTTTTAAACTATCTACGTTTCTCCCAGAAGGTTGAAATTTTTATCAGAGTTAGAGGTCAATGAGGTCTATTCGCAAATACCATAACGTCCGTCTCCCGCCCACCTCATCATTAATTAATATTCTAAAATTATAATTTTCATGGATATCGTGATACTCTTCAAAAATTCAAATTTTTATTTTTTTTAAATACCTGCATTACTTCGAAGAGATTGATTTTTTTTTTAAAAGATGGAAGTCAATGAGGTCTATAAATAAAAATTATAAAGTCCTCCTCAGCTCTCACTATTTAAATATAAATAATAATTAATACAATTTTTGAAAAAAATGCAGTCTCCAACAAAAAGCATTCCAGACAAAAAACTATAGAACCTGTGTAAGATCTTTTAGTATCATTAAATAGAGAAAAGACCAAAGTATATAATGAATAGGTTTTTAAATTCCTAAAGTCATAAATAACTGAAAAATAAAACATATTTTGAAAAAATTCCGTTTTTTTTGTTAATATTTCGTCCCCCGGAAGGACTAAGAAAGTTATAATTAAACAACTGACTATTTTTTTTGAATACCCCCCCGACCCCCTATCTTCGTGCCAAATTTGAGCCGGATCGGTTAATATCGACCTCGATCCAAATTTTCATGAGTGTTTGGTCGTGATTTTGTCCAAAAATTTACATTTTTAATTTTTTAAAATACCTACGTCGCTCCGAGAAGATTGAAATTTTATCAAAAGATGGAGATCGACGAGGTCTATCCGTAGATACCATAAAGTCCCCCCCAGCCCCCTCCATTTAATTGCAATTAAGCATTTTTAAAAAATTTGCAGCCTCCCACAAAAACCGCTTCCGACGGCAAACCATACGACTTGAATAAAACTTTTTGATATCGTCGGATAGAGGAAAGACCAAGGTATATAGCGTATAAATTTCAAATTCTCAAAATTGTAAATAAGCGAGATATTAAACTTTGAAAATCGACCATCGATTTTCGGGCCGATTTTTGAGCCCGAAATGCGATTTCGAGGTGATTTCTCAAAACTGGATAAAATTTTGCATTGGGGGGTTTTCGGGGACGAGAAATTCAAATTTGTAATTATTTTTGGAAAAAAACCATAAATTATCGATGATTTATCAATATAACCCATTTTCCCGTATACCCTGCATTTATAATATTTTTTTAATTTTTTCAAATACTTACGTTGTTCCGAGAAGGTTAAAATTTTTATCAAAGATGAAGATCAATGAGATCTATTTACAGATATCATAAAATTCCCCCCAGCCCCCTCCGTTTAAATGTAATTAATTATTCAACATAAATTTATAACCCCATGAAAAAACCGTTCCTGACGACAAACGGTATAACTTGTGGGAATCATTTTAGGATTTTTTTATAGATAAAGAACCAAAGTATTTACCACATAAATTTCAAATTCTCAATATTATAAACAAATAAGATATAAAACATTCAAAATTGATTATTGATGTTTAAGCCGATTTTTCCATTTAAACTGAGATTTTTAGGTTATTTCTCAACCCATATGAATCCGAAAAAGTTGAAATTTTTATGAAAGATACACACCAATGAGGTCTATTGGTAGATACTATAACGTCTCCCCCAACCCCCCCTTTTTGATTAATATTTGCATGTTATTATTTTCGTGTTTATCATGTTTTTCTTCAAAAATTTTAAATTTTTAATTTTTTAAACTATCTACGTTTCTCCCAGAAGGTTGAAATTTTTATCAAAGTTAGAGGTCAATGAGGTCTATTCGTAAATACCATAACGTCTGTCTCCAGCATTCGCCATCATTAATTAATAATCTCAAATTAAAATTTTCATGGATATCATGATACTCCTCAAAAATTCCTATTTTTATTTTTTTTAAATACCTGAATTACTTCGAAGGGATTGATTTTTTTTTAAAAGATGGAAGTCAATGAGGTCTATAAATAAAAATTATAAAGTCCTCTTCAAGTCTCACCATTTAATTATAAATAATTATTAATACTAATTTTTAAAAAATTGCAGTCTCCGACATAAACCGTTCCTGACCAAAAACCATACAACTTGTGTAAGATCTTTTCATATCATTAAATAGAGAAAAGACCAAAGTATATAATGAATAGGTTTTTAAATTCCTAGAATCATAAATAACGGAAATATAAAACATTTTTTGAAAAAAATCCGTTTTTTTTGTTAATATTTCGTCCCCTGGAAGGACTAAGAAAGTTATAATTAAACAACTGACTATTTTTTTTGAATACCCCCCCGACCCCCTATCTTCGTGCCAAATTTGAGCCGGATCGGTTAACATCGACCTCGATCCAAATTTTCATGAGTGTTTGGTCGTGATTTTGTCCAAAAATTTATGTTTTTGGTTTTTTAAAATACCTACGTCGCTCCGAGAAGATTAAAATTTTATCAAAAGATGGAGGTCGATGAGGTCTATCCGTAGATACCATAAAGTCCCCCCCAGCCCCTTCCATTTAATTGCAATTAAGCATTTTTTAAAAATTTGCAACCTCCCACAAAAGCCGCTCCCAACGGCAAACGACACGACTTGAATAAAACTTTTTGATATCGTCGGATAGAGGAAAGACCAAGGTATATAGCGTATAAATTTCAAATTCTCAAAATTGTAAATAAGCGAGATATTAAACTTTGAAAATCGACCATCGATTTTCGGGCCGATTTTTGAGCCCGAAATGCGATTTCGAGGTGATTTCTCAAAACTGGATAAAATTTTGCATTGGGGGGTTTTCGGGGACGAGAAATTCAAATTTGTAATTATTTTTGGAAAAAAACCATAAATTATCGATGATTTATCAATATAACCCATTTTCCCGTATACCCTGCATTTATAATGTTTTTTTAATTTTTTCAAATACTTACGTTGTTCCGAGAAGGTTAAAATTTTTATCAAAGATGAAGATCAATGAGATCTATTTACAGATATCATAAAATTCCCCCCAGCCCCCTCCGTTTAAATGTAATTAATTATTCAACATAAATTTATAACCCCATGAAAAAACCGTTCCTGACGACAAACGGTATAACTTGTGGGAATCATTTTAGGATTTTTTTATAGATAAAAAACCAAAGTATTTACCACATAAATTTCAAATTCTCAATATTATAAACAAATAAGATATAAAACATTCAAAATTGATTATTGATGTTTAAGCCGATTTTTCCATTTAAACTGAGATTTTTAGGTTATTTCTCAACCCGTATGAATCCGAAAAAGTTGAAATTTTTATGAAAGATACACACCAATGAGGTCTATTGGTAGATACTATAACGTCCCCCCCAACCCCCCCTTTTTGATTAATATTTGCATGTCATTATTTTCGTATTTATCATGTTTTTCTTAAAAAATTTTAAATTTTTAATTTTTTAAACTATCTACGTTTCTCCCAGAAGGTTGAAATTTTTATCAAAGTTAGAGGTCAATGAGGTCTATTCGTAAATACCATAACGTCTGTCTCCAGCCCTCCCCATCATTAATTAATATTCTAAAATTATAATTTTCATGGATATTGTGATACTCCTCAAAAATTCATATTTTTATTTTTTTTAAATACCCGCATTACTTCGAAGGGATTGATTTTTTTTTTAAAGATGGAAGTCAATGAGGTCTGTAAATAAAAATTATAAAGTCCTCTTCAGGTCTCACCATTTAATTATAAATAATCATTAATACTAATTTTTAAAAAATTGCAGTCTCCGACATAAACCGTTCCCGACCAAAAACCATACAACTTATGTAAGATCTTTTGGTATCATTAAATAGAGAAAAGACCAAAGTTTATAATGTATAGGTTTTTAAATTAATAGAGAAATAAATAACGGAAATATTAAACCTTTTATGAAAAAAATCCTTTTTTTTGGTTAATATTATGTCCCCCGGAAGGACTAAGAAACTTATAATTAAACAACTGACTATTTTTTTTGAATACCCCCCCGACCCCCTATCTTCGTGCCAAATTTGAGCCGGATCGGTTAATATCGACCTCGATCCAAATTTTCATGAGTGTTTGGTCGTGATTTGGTCCAAAAATTTATGTTTTTGGTTTTTTAAAATACTTACATCGCTCCGAGAAGATTGAAATTTTATCAAAAGATGGAGGTCGACGAGGTCTATCCGCAGATACCATAAAGTCCCCCCCAGCCCCCTCCATTCAATTGCAATTAAGCATTTTTTAAAAATTTGCAGCCTCCCACAAAAGCCGCTCCTCACGGCAAACGATACGACTTGGATGAAACTTTTTGATATCGTCGGATAGAGCAAGGACTAAGGTATATAACGTATAAATTTCAAATTCTCAAAATTGTAAATAAGCAAGATATTGAACTTTGAAAATCGACCATCGATTTTCGGGCCGATTTTTGAGCTCGAAATGCGATTTCGAGGTGATTTCTCAAAACTGGATAAAATTTTGCATGGGGGGGTTTTCGAGGACGAGAAATTCGAATTTGTAATTATTTTTTGAAAATATCGATAAATTATCGACGATTTATCGATATAACCCAATTGCACATGTACCCTGCATTTAAAGGGGTTTTTGATTTTTTAAAAATACTAAATATCATCGTAAAAACCTCAATTTTTTTTTAAAAAATAGAGCAAAGCGGGGTTTATCTTAAAAAAAATAAAACTCCCCCCTCCACCCCTCCGTTTAGGTCCTATCGGTCATTATTTAAATTTTTTATTTTTTTTTCAAAATTTGCTCGTTTCGACAAACGGCGAGGTTTTTAAGCGATTTTTTGATATCGTCCGATAGATCTCGGGCAAAGATATATCGCCTATAAATTTCGGCCTCCTGCGATTATAAATAAGCGAGATATCGATAATCAAAAATTCGTCGCGAAACCTTGACATAATTTCAAGGTCATTTCTCCGGAGGGAACGAAATTTCGCCTAAGGGGGTTTACGAAAGCCGCGAATCCAAATCCGATAATATTTTTTGGAAATATCGACAAATTGTCGATAATCTATCGATTCGACATTTTGACACCCCTCGTACACGCTCAGACATAAAAATTGCTAAGCCCCACTTGTATCTAAATTTTCCCGGTCTTAGCGGCCTTTTCGGAAACGGGAGTCCCCAATCTATCTCAGAAAAATATAAACCCCTTTTCCGAGAAGGTTTAACAGATTGAAAATATTCCCCGAAATAAAATTTCGATGAAAACCTCCATCCGCGCCCGAGAGTTTGACCTCCGACCAATTTCCTATAACAAAACGTGCCGTAACTCGAACTACACCAATTTGATCCCCCATCCCCCCTTAATAATAAAAAAATTTTATACCGCCGCCCGGCCTTATAGGTTCTTCAAAAAAAATTACAATACAATGAGCGGACACCGGCCAAAATCACCGAAAATGCCTTCGACCTCGAATAACTTCCAAGGTCGCAGGAACTGACCTCCCCAGAGGTCATTTTAGGAACCCCCCGGCGCCCCTCCACAAAAGCCCCAAACATGAACGGAATCGCCCTGGGGGCGTAAAAAAGCGCCAAGGTCGAACTCGTCGGGTGGTCAGAAATAGGCCCGAAATCGTGTCGCCGAGGTGTTTACCCCGGAGGGGCCGCCCCCCTATGGGTCCGATTTTGATTCGGTTTGGGCCAGAACGTTCCAGAGAGTCCAGTTAATACGTCCAAAAAGTTTAAAGGCCCTGCCCCACCGATAAACGGACGATAATCTATTTTGAAGACGTTTTCCAATTTTCGACCAAAAACGGCTCCCGCAAGTTTGACCTCGATTATTCGCTACGCCCCTGGTAGAATCTCGGCGCAAAGTGGGGCGCTAGAAGCGCCCATCCCTTCTCTATTTTAAAAAAAATCAGCGGCCCCCTCGTCCGTTTCTCCGAATTTTGGCGAATTTTCAAACGCGACGATGACGAAAATCGTCAAAAAAAGGGTCCCAAATCTACCCCCCTAAATATTATAAAATCGCGTTTTCGCCAAGATAGGTCTCCTATGCCGCTCCAAAATTTTCCCCCACCACCGTTAGTTGCCCGACTTTTTCCATAGATTTTGAAAAAAACCATTTTTTCTTTTTAGAGCAAGTTTCGGGAAAATTTAAACGGGAGGCCCGGTCCCCCCGTACCACTTGGCCGGATTCGGATCGCGCACGCGGACAGCCCCGACCCCCCTAAATTTTAAAAAAATTAATCCCCCCTTCCCCGACCCGACGCCGAAAAACGGGACCGCCGCGACGAAAAAAGGGTAACCAATTTCGAGCCATTTTTGTCGACCTCGCCGTTCGATCGGCGATATCTCCGCCGAGGTTTGTGCTTTTTTCGATCCGATTGCGCCAGTCGGAGCCCCCGTGCCCCCTTGCTTTAAAAAAAATTTGGCGCCCCTCCCGGTAATATTTCCGATTTTTAAGAACATTTCAAATCCGGCGGAGCACGATCTCGAAAAATTTTTTTTGGGGGGGAGGGGAGATCGGGGGGCTGCCCCCCCTGGCCCCCGAGGTCGCCGACCTCCCACCCGAGTTTCTTCCCGATCGGTCCTCCGGGCCCCGAGATATTTAGCTTTAACCACTTTGACCTCCTCAAAACCTCAAAAGATAACCTCGGGAATTTTTTCTTTCGCCACCGTTTTCGTGTTCGCGGCGGCGGCTTTCGAATAGGGTAGGGCGCTCGAGGGGGTCGATTCAAATAACCGAGATAACAAAAATGACCTCAATTTTGAGGTCACTTTTGAGGAAAACCTCAAATAGGTTCGGGCTAGTCCTCG
>NW_026844345.1:145000-148852 GCF_029955315.1 Cylas formicarius
TCAACAAGGGGCTGCTCTACTCCAAACCTGCGCAGCGCCCTCTCGATTGATGCATGTGGCACGGTATCGAAGGCCTTCCGTAAATCGAGGGCGCTGACACAGTAGGGCCTTGTGGAGGCCCGGCAGCCCTTGATGGCGGCCTGCAGGATGATCGTGTTCGCCATAGTCCCATCCAGGCTCAGAAATCCGCGCTGGGAGGGATGTAACTCCAGGGCGCCCAAACGTGCCGCGAGGATTCGATGAAAGGTCCGGACTAGAATGTTGGATATTGTTATGGGCCGCCAGGAACCGACCTCGGCCGGGTCACCGCCACCCTTGGGAATCAGGGTGGTGCGGCAACCCTTGAGGACTGATGGCGTGCGGCGGGTCAGGAGCATGGCGTTGTATAGGATCGCCACACTCCTGACATCCAGCCTCCTCAGGTCGGCCCCCGACATGCCGTCCGGACCGGCGGCACAGGACGCCCTTGGGCATCTAATGGCAGCCTCCACGGACCGCAAGAGGACAGGCGAATACAGACCCTGAGTCGGTCTTTTATAATCCGAAATCATCTGCCCATCCTCCGGAGCGGCCCCCGCGAAGACTGCCTCGTAATGAGCGCGGATCTCCTCCTCCGGAGGGACAACGCCCACTGCGCCGGGGTCCACGCCGCGGACGATAAGGTCCGCGAGCGCAGACCTGTCCTTACCATACAACTCTTGATACCTCTTAAATCTATGGGCGCGCCGCGCGCCCGGGCGCATAGGAGCCGCGGCCGCGATGTGCCTATCCCGAGCGGGAACTGGGCGGCCATCGACGGGCGTCCAAAGGGCCCGGTATAGTTCCTCCACCGCACCAGCAGCGTCACCGATGCCACCGATGATCCGGCCCACAATCCCCCTGACGGTGTCGGAGACTCCGTCCTGCGCCGCTAACCGAGAAATGTATTCTTGGATGGCCTCAGTGCCACCCGGCGCGGCCTCGGTTGAAACGTTGTTGATCGCCGCGGCAGCGGCAACAGGCGAGCCGGCCGGAGCGCCGGGAGAGGACGCGGCGGTGGAGGGGGCGGGCGACGTGGAGGAAGGCGACGAGGGCGGTCCAGCCCTGAACACTACGTCGCCACTCTCCGCAGGCGGGGACGGCGACGGGGCAGCCCCCCGAGGTGGCGGGCTGACGGACCTATCATCAGTCGAGGACCCCGATCTGAATCGCACGGCCATCCTCCGTGTCCGAACGCCCCTACGTGGACGCGCCGGCGGCGAAAGCGGGCGCGGCGGGCTCGCTGGCGGGGGCCCATCAAAACGAGCGGGCGAGTTCGTCGGGTGGTCGGGAGCCTCCTTCTGTTCCGCCTCTAGCTGGGCCCGCAGGGAGCAATACGCCCCCTGCCTGCGGAGATTCTTGATAGCATCCACTGTACGGTGGAACTTCTCGGCCAGGTGTTTATTGACGGCCGTTCCACCGTACTCCAACTCCGCAAGGCAGATGGCGGAGCGCTCCAGCTCGGAGATGGGGTCCGCCCTCCTGCGGTCACCCAGCTCGACGCTCTTGTTGTACGCGTCGGGGTGGGCACGTCGCATATGCTGCCGCACCCCTGCATAGGTGGCGAAGGTCCGGCCACACTCCCCACACCCGCTAGGGCCCTCCTCGACAAGGCCGCGGCAATATCGCCGTCTGTGCTGGGCCAGGCTGGCCGCCGTCGGATATCCCCGGCCGCACCCCTCACAGGGGAAGCCACCCTGGGACGCCATACACCACACTCAACACCCACGCGCACGATAGACAAAGAAGAACAGACAAAGGTTCGTGCCGGTCGGTAGAGCTCCCGGAATGTGGGAGCCGCACTAGTTGGCGTTGAAAGCACCGACAGGACACTTATACACAAACCGCGGACGGTAGAACACGAAACAGTCTCCAAACGTTCGCGTCAAGACGGCCGCGCCGACGGTCGCCACACGGGCGCGACTCACGAGGCGGGCTGCCCGCCCCAGCAGACGGCGCCGCCAAAGGGGTGGCAGCCGATAAGGGGGTGGTGGTAAGGGTTGGTTGGGGGGGGAGTCACCAGAGACTCTCCCAGGAAGGATTTCCGGTGAAAGATGTGCAAATATGTGACGGGAGAGCACCACCCAGAAACTCGACTTCGGTCACCCTGTATGGTATGAAGGGGGAGTCAGGTCCGCAATCGCTTCCACCAATCAGTGGGCAGTCCGGCCCAGCAGGTCAGGCCAAAAAATCAGCCCCCTACGGCGAAAAAAAAATTTCCGCAAGAGTAAAAGTTCAAAGGTAGCTACCTTTGAACGAGAATGGCCGATTTTCGACCCCCTGTAAAACGGGGGGTGTGGCCCGTAGGGGCCTGAAATCTCGCACGGCGGATGGCGGGTGGCCGGACAGCAACCCCCCAAAATTTCAACCCCCTATCACAACTGGGGGCGGAGCTGTCGAGGGTGGAATTCCTCGATAAATGGCGCTCCGGCGACCTGGTCGGACTTGGGAGAATATTCGCCGACGGTCGCTATAAAAACACCCCCAAACCACCCACCCCCGCGGCTATCGCCGGAAAACGCCCGCACTTCACTTCCCGGGCGAATGCAACCCCCACGAGGGGCGAGGGCGCCAAATATTTCCCGGTATAAAGGGGGCACGGCGGAGAGAGAAGAGAAGGATGGAAGAGAGAATGTAAACACTAACCCAAACCGGGCCTCTCCGCCGAAGTCCACAGCAGTGCAAATCTGGCGTTTCTAGATAAGGTCAAGCTGCACCGCACTAAACAACCCCGAA
This sequence comes from Cylas formicarius, assembly GCF_029955315.1. NCBI lineage: Eukaryota > Metazoa > Arthropoda > Insecta > Coleoptera > Brentidae > Cylas > Cylas formicarius. The sequence goes on from NW_026844345.1 coordinate 147,755, forward strand.
TTGTCAGTAGTGCCCCCCGGAACGGCCGCGAAGTAACACAAAACACACAGGGACGAACACGCGACTGCCCCGGAACCGGCAAAACTAGGGGCGGCACAACGCGAGACGGGAACCCGCAAAACACCCCGATTTTGAGGGAGCGCAGGAAGACACGTCCGCACGCGACGACGAACGTTAAGAGAGTCATAGTTACTCCCGCCGTTTACCCGCGCTTGATTGAATTTCTTCACTTTGACATTCAGAGCACTGGGCAGAAATCACATTGCGTCAACATCACGTTAAGACCATCGCAATGCTTTGTTTTAATTAGACAGTCGGATTCCCCCGGTCCGTGCCAGTTCTGAGCTGACCGTTAAATAGCGGCCGAAGAGAACACCGGAAAACCGGAGTTTTCCGGGTCTCGCAGCGAGGCGGTTCCGCGGGAGGCCAAGGCTCGGGACCGGGTTCGGATCGGATCCGGAGATCGTCTCCTCGCCCAGGCCCGGCTCGTTAACCGGAACCCGCTTCCTCGCCAAGCCCGACACGCCCCGATCCTCAGAGCCAATCCTTATCCCGAAGTTACGGATCCAATTTGCCGACTTCCCTTACCTACATTATTCTATCGACTAGAGGCTCTTCACCTTGGAGACCTGCTGCGGATATGGGTACGAACTGGCGCGACGCCTCCACGTGGCCCTCTCCCGGATTTTCAAGGTCCGAGGGGAAGATCCGGACACCGCGGCAACTGCGGTGCTCTTCGCGTTCCAAACCATATCTCCCTGCTAGAGGTTTCCATGGAACTCGAACGCTCATGCAGAAAAGAAAACTCTTCCCGGATCTCCCGACGGCGTCTCCGGGTCCTTTTGGGTTACCCCGACGAACTCTCTTGCGAGGGCCCGACTTATTAACGGTTCCGCTGCCAGGTTCCGGAATAGGAACCGGATTCCCTTTCGCCCGACGGGTGTGCGCTCTCGTTTTTCTCGCTCGTCAAAAATTATATATTATTTTATAATAAGACGGACCGCGACGTGTAAAACTACACCCCATCGACATCGGCTTTCGCCTAGGGCTTAGGATCGACTGACTCGTGTGCAACGGCTGTTCACACGAAACCCTTCT
>NW_026844346.1:0-41831 GCF_029955315.1 Cylas formicarius
AGAGAAATGCGTGAGAAAAACATTAGTGGAAATGCAATAAAAACACATGTCAGTTTATCGTAAACACATTGAGTTGTACCCTATAAAAACATCCCACTACACGAGACGAGAAATGCGTTTTCTGGATTGCAAATTATCACAATGCTTGAAATGTTTCGACACAAATATCCCGATAATAAAATTTCTTACAAATTTTTTTGCTCCCATTTTAAAGACAATTATGATTTAAAATTTGGCAGACCAGCAAAGGTCTTGTGAAGAGCTCAATTCAAAAATTAAAAGTGATTCTCTGTACCTATGGTTCACAAGGGGACCTAGCAGGTAATTTTATGCGGTAAAAAAACTTTGTGAAGAGGACTATGAGGAATTTGCATTGATTATATGGCCAATGTTTCTTTACCCGAAAATGAAATTGGAATGAATATACGATGAAGGTAAAGGCCCAAATCACGTTCGTTCCTTTCTTAAACATTGCTTAAATCAGAAAGATAATAACAAGTATTAAAGACTTTCCTTTTTTTGCAATAATTGTTGTGGGTAAAATGAAAACAAAACATTGATCCGCTATTTAATGAAACAGCACTATAGTTGAGGGCTGTTTAGTTGTGGCGGACTTATAATGCAGGGCTGATGCCAGCCAATTGTTTGTAGAATTGAATCACCAACTTCATTATCTGTGTATATCTTAATTTTTGAAAGACTCTTCCACAGGCTACTGTAACTCTCTCCGAAGAAGCCAACAGGATGATTGGCAAAACGTTAGCAAAATAGACTCAATAACCCACGCAGGAGAAATCCAGAAGTTTTGTGTATCTTAGCATGTATGGCTTATGTAAAAAGAAACACTGAAGAATACAATTTATGTCTAAAACACCGTTTTCATCATATACGATATAAAAATAACATCAACATAATATCGACATAAAATTAATGTACATTATGGTCCAGTATATTTTAACAAACTACTTGATGTTATTAGGAATATATGCGCTAAAGCTAGTTTAACTATGGCTGATTTCCTACCAATCCCAATAGTGCAAATTGTTTTTGACTTTCTGTTTTTGTCATTTATGTTTACATTTGTGCGATTGTGCCAGAGTATGCTTTAGGAACATGAATGAAATAAAGTTAAGTAAGGTAAACTAACAGTATTGCTGAAGTAAAATTCATATTGATTGCGAGTAGGATAACCAAATCAAATATCCAACTGCTTGCAAACTTTACTATCGATAGAATATTAAATAGTCCGAAAATTGTGAAACTTTCCAAGTTATATCCTGTCTATAATTTTCTGATAATGTCAAAATAATGAATAATAAATGCAAGTTGACATTCACATCATTCATAAGCCAAACTGTCACCATTTTAAAAATATTTATTGTTGGTACCATTGTTGGGCCATTTTTCATTCACATTCATTATTCATTTACCTAAAATTCATCTCTGAAAAATTTATTATTGCATACATAGGTTATTTATTTAATTAGTTTGGTTTATTTATTTATTCCGTATTTTATTCTGATGATGACGAAATTTCAAATAAAGCAAGTCATTGCGATAACATTTTGCCAAATTATTTGTCGTGTAGCTTAAAGTAATCACGTTTTGCTCAAAACAAGCGTTTTTGGTATAGCAATCAATGGTGGATTTGTTAAGGTTAGCTAAAAAATATCTCAATTGAAGATAAAATATCTATGTTATTTTTTTCACATTTAAATAAATAAATATTTAGGAAATGGTACTATTGATATGTTTCTCAGCTACTGGCATGCGGTTCACTAGGTATCTTTGGTAACTTGTAGTGTGAGCTGGATACTTAACACAAATCTTCGCAGCCAGAGTCGCCGGTCTGATAGGGATATTGGCCTATGTAGTTACCCCTGAAGAAATAGGTTGAAATAGTTTTTATAACCGAGACCAGAAGAATTTAGAAATTGAACATAACTACAAATAATTGATTTTGAATACTTACGCAGGTCCATAGTTGCAAACGTAAAGCTTCTGGTAACGATAAGCGTCGTCCGTTTCATAAGCTGCGTATCCACATCCTACGTATTCTGTGTCGGCCCATACGAGCTAAGAGAGAAATAAAAAGTTGTTATGTTTATTTTTTTTTTAAATATTTAAAAATATTTCTACAATCCGAATATCCAAATCTTTCCTTTGCCGAATTTGATATTGACGTTCTAGTTGACAACTTTTTACTAGAGTAAGTCCTGCAAAAATTATTCAGTGAACGGCTAAGATATTCACACAAATTCGTTTCAAAATCAGGTATTGGATTTCATTAAAAATAGCCGCACACGTCCATCATAATGTTTTCATTTGCCCTAAATAGAGTGGGTCAAATCCAGGTGTTGATACCATGTTCCTTTTTTTTTAATGCACTGTCGAGTTCTGTAGAAAAACGAAGAACAGAAATTTGATTTTGTAATCAACAGATAAGTAGCTAGTACTAGTAAAGTTCTTAAATTGAGAATTAAAATTTTAATTTTTATTGGATATGGATACAAAATGAGAACTCAAGATGAAGTTTGTAATTTATTTAATGCAAAATATCAAGAAAGAACCTTTCGAAGATCCGCAGTAAAATGAAATATTATTAGGTGTTGAACACCATTAACTTCTTGACAATACTAATCCGTTTAAAAATATTTCAAAGACATTCTTCAGGACATTTTAATTGAATTATTGAAAACAATTCTGCCTATTTGGAATATACTGCCGATTTGGATTTGACAAAGAAACTGCATGAGTAATAATTAATTTGAACAAATTGTAAATATCTGGCTCCAGTCGGATTTTGATCGAAGAAATGAGCTCCAATGATTTTGTTATTCAAAATCCCTGACCATAGTTTAACAAAACTGTAGTCTGCGATCGAGAGAATCTTCAACTCGTGTAGTCATGTAATCTTGAAGAGATGATACTTTTCTTCTTTTGATACTCCCAAAGCTGCTACAGGGTTATGCTCAAATTCTCATAGAATGTTTAATCTTGCACTTATTGCATTGCAGTTTTTGAACGACCTGGCCGTAGACGATCTTTGACATACCCTGTTTCTACAAATTTCCTCTCTATTTTACTCACTGTGGATCTAGTATTAGATTTTTCTGGATATTTTGCGTAAAAAAATTTATAAACTTGTTGAGTTTTCATTGAGTCATATCCAATAAAACATAAAAATTCAATTTTATGATTTTCATTTAGATGCACCAAATTTACTTTTTTTAGTGACAAGTAATTATAATCATTTTAGACTAGCTACTACTTACCTGTTCATTTGAGAATAAAATTTCTGAATTTCATTCTTTTCCTCATGTGTTCCATTTTGAATAAGGAACTAAATATCGACATCTATTTTTTTACCCACCCAGTATATTTACTCCACGACATGTGTGCGAGCATTTTTGTGGAAATCCAGAACTAATTTTTTAATGAATTTTTTCCATATTGTAGCCATTCAATGTATAATATCATTAGTTAATTGTTTTAAAACGGTGGTCATTATTATGTGCTAATTGTCTGAGTATGGTCAACTCCCTATTGAAAAGTTCTATTGATAAAGGAAAGTTAAACAATCTATTAACGGAGGAATTGAAAGCAGAAAATATATATGAAGGGATTGAACTGTCTTCTTACGCATTATTTTTGAACAGCTGAGCTTAATATACAACTAAAAATATTGCTGCACATGTAAGTACGTCTTTCAATGGCTCTTAACTTTAACTTTTTCTAATCGCCTTTATTTGGTAAGGTTCGTGGAAAGGTTGTGTGTACAGTACCTGCGTATAATGTCCAGTGGCACTATCGAAACCGTTGTTGAAGGTGTAAAATTGGTGTTCGTTAAACCAGTCCTGGATAGCGGAATCCCAGTCGGATGCTGTGTCGTACGCGGTCGACATATAGATGTAGAGGTTTTGACCCACGGCTTGCCACCTACTATCAGTGACTGTTTGATGGGCAAACACGCAGCTGTTAGCAATCTGCTGAGCTGCTCCGGCAAGGGCATCGTCGTATTTCTTGAAATTGAAAAACATATAATACAGATTTCTCGTTTGGATAATAAAAAATATATACCAATGCTTTCAGGTTCACTCCCCTCGGTTGTCCCTCGACGGCGTCGTTTGCTATAAGCCTCCGAAGCTCGTTGTGCTTGTCCACAATGAAGCTTTTTTCGCCTTCGCTTACTTCACTTACTGAAAAAATGTTAAACGGCGTCATTCACACGGTAATGGAACAATCGCAATTGGAAGCAATTTAGTTGTTAGAACAAGTAAACACTACAAAGCAATTACGTTATCGTCAACTAAAAGCACGCAGAAAAATGCGCAATAGTCAGAAAACTTCAATTATAGTATATTATGCAACAAGTGAGGTAAACGGCATTTGACTCACGAGTTTAATAAACGAGTGACTTAAAAAGTCTACCGGACGTGTTCAATACTATACTTTTTCTACTACCGTTAGTTGACAAACGTCAAAATTCAAGGTTTGAGAAATATCTCCGAAAACATCCGATTGCTCCCAAACCAGTGCGCTAAAATCCCGGAAATGCCCGAAGTTGCTAGTAGAAAAACAACATAAATGCATATGTATTGTAGCTTTTATTATTAGTTCGAGAAGCGACATTGTAGTCTTTTGTGGTTATTTAAATTTATTATATGGTGCTCCCTGCTTATTTTTTTTAAATTCACGAACCTAATTAGATGGAAAAAAAGTATTAAAATTCTTTCCGGTTTAAGCAAAAAAAAATTATATCAGATATAATTTAGCTGATAATTAATGTCTTTTTTTTGTGCTTTTAAATTTGAGAAGATTGTCACTAAACATTTGCCTCTTCCGAAAATAAAAAAAATATTCAGAACTAGTCTCTATTATATTTTAAATTATTGTATATTCTACCGACAGTGCCAAAGTTAAATTATTAAAAGCAAGAAATAAGTTCTTACGATTCTCCAGTGTATTGTTTCACAGCAATAATTAAATATTTATTAAATGTATAACATTCTCATGATACTAACTATCAATGTGTATAATAGGTTCTCCTCTGAACTTTCTTTGTAATAATAATAATAATAATATTCCAAGGTTTGAAATTATTATTTTTTAGCAATATGTAATATTTTGTGGTGATTGGACTTTTTCTAATAACAATTTTAGCTATTTTTGATTGTAAGCTTTCTCAAGGGAACTTTCTTTAATTAACGTAACATATTGTAAGAACTTTAGACAGGTTCAATCAAAAGTAGCTGTGATTTCAAATAAAAAGCAAATGTTGTAAAGCCAAAATGAAGGATGGGTGATTGATTTGTCAAAAAAAGACTTTAGTAGATAGGAATCTTTCGCTTGTCATAGTAAGCAAACTTAAATTTACTAATATGTTTTGCACCACTGGCAGCATTTTTTTAAATAAATATGTCACACGGTTTAGGGTTTTAGTTTAAGTACAAAAACTGTTAAATTTCTGTAATATAAGCTGGTCAACATATCAAAAATTTCCTGAATTATTTTTTATAGATAGACTTTTTTAGGGTTATACTTGAGCCACGATGCTAAAATAGGGAAAATCTTTTAAAACGTGTCATTTACCTAAAATTTTCGAAATTAAATAAGGCACCCCTCTTGATACTTGTTGAAAATAATACAAATCAAAAAATATCTCCAAAAATGCACCCAAATCGGATAAAATACGCATTTATAATATTTAGAAAAAGGAAATCTAGCATTGTGTACTAATTGACAATAGTGCCAATTTGACTACTTACCAAAAATATTGCAGGCATTGGAAAAAGCCAATCCGCCCAACACCAAAACGATCTTGTTAAAGCAAGCCATTGCTACAATTCCCAGAAATCACTACAACAAAATTAGAAAATTTAAGATCTTTGTACTTGTGAATACTGCAGCAAATTGATTTTCGTCAACAAATCTGCTGATTTATAGATTAAAAAATAGTCGACTAATGAATTTTTCCCGGTGACAATCTTAATAACAGTATTTATATCAATTTTCGATATGTAATTGAGCGGAAATCTTCAGGTTTTGTACACCGATGTTTATGTGTATTTTTTTTTCTTAATATGAAATTATTTGCAGAGATAAAAATCCGGCAAAGAAACTTCCACAGGCTACTGTAATAATTTTTATAAAACTTCTGGATTCCTCCTGCGTCGGTTTTTATTGAGTCGGACTTGCTGACGTTTCGCCAATCATCCTGTTGGCTTCTTCAGTTGTTGGCTCCAGTTTCAGTCAAGCTCTGAAGAAGCCCACAGGATGATTGGTGAAACATTAGCTAGTTCGAGTCAACAAAAACCGAGGAAGGAATCCAGAAATTTGATAAAAAGTACCGGCAGTTATTCATTTAAAAAAGGGCTTCGTCCGACTGGAGCGGCTTCTTTAATATCGGTTTATGCGTAGTTAATTACTGTTAACTATAATCAAGATAATAAGCCGCTACCGGAATCAAATGAATTGGTTCAGTGGATATGTATTAATAATAAATAAAGGTTTGTTAGCGGCACTTGAGCGAATATGTTAGCCATATCGATGTAATGTTTATGTGACTTTTTTTAGTTTACCCTTTTTTTATTATAAACGTCCAAAAATATTGGCCGTAATCTAGTTTTCTGTCATCAATTTTAATGTTTATTTCTTTTTATCTAAAAGTTGGGTTTAAACTAATGTTTTCAGAATTAAATAGACGAAAAATAACTAATTGAGAATGTACAGCGCACATATTGAATGCAAAACAAGATGAATGAAGAGTCATATACAAAAAAGCGTTCCCAAACAATTTAACCACATAGAGGAGTTATAGAAACGCCCTACTTTTATGAAATACTTTGTTGGGGATTCGAATATTAAATAAAATTTCAAATAGCTTATGTTAACTTATACCCATAGCTAGCTCCTACGTATTTCAAAAACCTTTGCTTTTTTGTGAAGCGGGAATACCTTATGCTGCATGTTCCCTATTTGATAAATACGCAGTTCATTTTACGTCGTCAATCAAAAATAGTTACGTAGAAAGCACTGAAGAAATCACGTTTGTGTTACTATATGCTAAGTTACAACAATTTAAAATGTGAATACAGCCTTTTTTTATTATTGATTATGTGTACAGATATTTTCTATGTTCATCATCTTAACTTAGCTTAAAAGCTCGAAAAGTTTCAATGTTTTCCGTCATATGTGCAGACATATCTACCAAAATTCAGTTTTTGCTTTGCCCTTATTCGAGCTATCCCGTATTTTTTCCTGAGCTGAATTTAAAACACCCCGCGCGTTCCGCAAATGTCACTTAAGTTGATAGACAGCTGAAATTTTGGGTCTTGGGCTACTTGTCGAGGTTTCATATAGAACAGTTTGTTCGGTGTTATACAAAGTTGTTTAAAACTTGTCTAGTATTTTTGAAATATAGTAAAGGTTTTCAAAAGTATTTCCAACACAAAATCGGAATGCATGGTTAAAAAGGAATTTTCGAACAATTCAAGATTTGAAAATATGTTCAATGTAAAGGTACTACTTGAAATCGGAAGTCGACATTGACTTTGTCCTTTTAAATAAAACAATTATTGCTTAATTTTTAGATATCTGGAAGAATTGCCTGGATTCAGATTTCCCTGCTAATCTAATGTCAATAGTTTCTATGATTGATTCTTTAAGATGACGGACAATTTATGAAGCAGCTGCACCATATTCATACCGGCAAATTGGTTTTTTCAAATATGTCCTGTAAAATCCGGAAATCGAATGCTGAACTTAGATCGATCTACTTAGATATCATTTAACGGTTTCCTTGTTTTTTATATTTTCTGTAATAAAAGTTCAAGCATATAAAGTTAAAGGATCACTACGGACTAAAGAAATTCGAAATACAGAGATCTTTCTAACTACAAAAACATATAAGGAACGGCTACTCTGTGAGAAACCCTACGAACTTATGACATTGGTGTGCCATGTTATAAAAAACCATTATATCTATACAAACCATTATATCTTTATTTCCGGTCAAAAATCGCTCTTGTTAAGATTATACATGACCGACCTGTATTATTTTAAAACAGACTGTCTGGTTGGTTAAACCTAATAATATGCTGTTAAGCGACAATCACATGATCAACAATATCTGCAATAGATCAGCAATAAGTACTGCCTGTAAGCCCTCACATCATCAGTATTACCGGCTGTAAGGGTGGTACTTATAGCCTTATAACCTGCGGCTGCCCGGGCCAAATAAAATAATTAAAGCTCCTTTAAGGCCTGATCGACGCTCATGAGTTCGGTCTTGGCGCCGATTGAAAAGAATGATGAAAATACTGACCATGTGAGATCGTGTGAGGAAACAAGACAGTGTGAGGGCAGTTTGCAATATTATTTTAGACATTTTCACTCTCAAAGTAAACTATATAGATATTAGGTATAGTATAAATATATGTTTTTTAATGCCATAACATGTAAAACTCGGACGGACAGGTAGTTGACCTTCCTATGCCTTAGTTTTCAAAATTCTCAGCATTCAGTTTTGCAAAAATTGTTGACATATGTTCGCATATGAATGAAGTTGGACAGTGAACAATATACCAGTTTGGGCACGAAGATAAATGCGGCCCCATCAAGATCAGGATTACGTAAAAAACTAAATACCAACCGTGAACAAAATAATGTCTGAATTAAAAAAGGATGATTTCATTCATGGATAAAAGGAAATTGTGGAAAATTTTAAGGGAAATAAATTTCCATAACGGAAAAATTCATAAACGAAAATCACTCCTAATAGAGAAAGAATCTTCTGGCGACGATTAAATTTGAGAGCATGTGAAACAACCTTTCTTGGAAATATTAATAATTATCTTGAAGACTACTTCCAGCAAACACTTCTGATCTTATTTCTCCTATTACAGTCATAGTCAACTCCAAATATCTACATCGTCTTCAAAAAAAAAAAGGATATTCATGAGCTTACTAAATTTATCTATTTTGACATTATTCTTATGTAAGTTTTTATTTACTTGATCTTAGAATAATTAGTATCTCAATTATCGGTCCATATTTATTATTCATTCCCTAAAATTGACCATCCATTGTATGCAAACTAGAGTGACCCTAATTTAGGAACGATTCGGAGTGTGAAATCGAAATACTGAATTTTTAAAAATTTTCTTTAATTTTCTATCTATCTATTTATCTGAACTTTACGATATAACCTTTAAATAGTGTGCATTTGCATTTTATTACTCTCTCGCATTAAGAAACATAGTATAAATAATATAAGCCCTAGGTGACTTGCCAACCATTGTTTTGTTCCTGTTTTACTCACCGCACAGAACTTTTAAAAGACACGCGCACCACACAGTCTGCCGAGCCTAGAAAACCAGGTCTTTTATTATGTTTTCATTATTCACTGAAAATGTTCCCAGCGTGCACAATAAATAAAATCCACATTAATATAACAGTTCCATACGAGGTCAGAATTTATTTACCTAGCATTAAAATCCTACTTTGTTGAAATGCAATGTCAACAATGGTTATTTATTATTTTCGCAACGACAACGTCTTGTTTTCGAAGGCGCGTACATCGAAATCGATTTTTATTCTCGTGGTGTTGACGACACTATTACAAGTCCGTAATTTACTTACTTACCCCACACGAGATGATCAAATCAACGTTCAACGTCCTGTAGCACTGTCGAGAGGCTAATTGCAACATATCACGAAAAAAAAAAGGTTTTTAACATTTTCAAACTTTACAAACGTCTTAAGTTATTAAGATTAAGACTGCTTTGTTTTCAACATTTTGATGACAGTCACTGTGAAAATAACGTCAGTTGCTCGGACGCGATGTTACAAAATCAAATAATTCCATTTTATAACGACTTTCTCTGACAGCTGAATGATTTTGTAATTATCAAAAATAATTTTTAGTTCTATTGCGAACAAAACATGTTTTGGTTGACCTGCTCTGCATGCATAATTTATTCGCCAATGAGAAACAGGTGATCAATCAAATTGGAAAGATATAGCCGTACGTTATTTTCGCGTGAGACGGTAAATTTTTTGAGAGCTATCAAAGTTTGAGGATCGACGAGGTGTATTGGTATTGGCATTTAAGGGGAGCGCCCCCCCGCGGGCATCCAAACACTTAGGAAACCAGATGGGCCCGTTGCGCCCAAACCACGCTAGAGGTCGTCCAGAATGCCGCCCCTTCTATAGAAGGTCGGTAACTTCTTTAGTCGAATACCGTGCACTGAGTCCCGATCGATCAAGGTCTGAGCTGATAATACGGGGTTTCCTCCCCTTCCAAGCACCACCTGCACTCCGGCTCGTCTCCAATGCCTAGCAGGCAAATATGCCTCCTAACCCTGCAGGGTCCTGTGTAGGCCCTTGTTAGTACTCTACACTCCCCTCTAAGCAGTCCAAGCAGCTCCCTGGTTTATCATAAGCCTCGTCTGGAATTTTGATTTAGGGCTAATAATTTACTCTTAAAAATATCAATTTTCAGGGGTCTTTTAGATTTTTGCCTATAATTGAAAATTTTTAAAAATATTTCCCGACCCCCCAGCCCCGCCAATTTCAATAGGTTCCGTTACGGAACCAAACTCTATATTTGTTCATCTCGGTTTCTGCGAATTTCGGACACTTATCGTGTTTCATAGCGGTGTACCAAAAACAGACGAAAATCGCAAAAAAAGGCAGATGTCAACTTTCAATGGCGGCTATTTCCAATTTGCCTCGTGACAAGTTTAAAAGGAAAAAAATTCAGTATCCTTTCTGTAACGGTTCCGAAGTTATTCGTATTTTTATGGAACGTCAACAGAGAACTATAAATAAAAACGTTTTTTTCTATACCAATGGCGTCGCTGTGCGATGCACCGTTTTCGAGATATCAGTTTCGTTGCCAAGCGCGTAGACTTTCGAAAAATTCTATTTTATCGATTTTTCGAAAGTAACAAACTTTTAGTGTATATTCCTATCCTATCCAACAAAAAAATCAAAATCGAACCATAGACAAAGATTTTACAAGGGTGTACAGTTCTTAAGTGGGACACACTGTATATTATTTAAGTGACCGGAGCTAAAGAGGGGCATGAACATTGTCTCGGATGACTGACTTCCCTATTGATGAAAGGTAAAGACCTCAGTCGCGGTTAAGATTGTTTGGTTGCTTATAGATTCTCGCATTTTACCTTGGTAGAATTAATTACATTTGATGTCCCAGTCTCATGATTGTGTTCGGCAACTGCTGATGAGTTTATTTGTTGTAGTCTGAAGGCTTCTTCATGTTCTTTGAGCCTAGTCGATTTTTTTCGTTTAGTTTCTAAAATGTATTCTTTGCCGCATATGCAAGGGGTGCTCTAAACTGATGGTTTCTCAAACGGAATTTTGTCTTTGACAGATCAGAGATGTCCTGAGATTTTTGGACAACTGGTAAATCTGGTTTTGACGTTATATTGTTGTGCTTAAGTACATTTTGTTATGAAATGTTTAATTATCTGTAATATGAAACAGTGGCAAGTGTCGGGGATTTATAGACATCGACGCAGGAGTAAACCAGCAGATATGTACATAATATTACAGTAGCTCATGATGTCAAAACCTCGTCTACTTCCATCAGAACATGATTCATGTTTACCATCTACCCAGAATTACATTTAAAAAATTTAAAAACTATCGCCTACAATAATAAAACTAAAATTCGTGAGTTTTGCAGATTCCCTAAGATTCACAACCCAGGATTACCGCTAAGACCTATTGTCAGCATTGTTGATTCTCCGACATATTATCTATCAAAATATCTCGCTTCTATATTAAAACCCTTTACAGGAAAAACTGATAGTTTCGTACTTAATTCCTTTCATTTCATTGAATTACATTATATCCAAACGATATCCTGGTTAGTTAGAATCCCTCATTACTAAAGTCCCTATACCTAAAGCTTTCAATATTATCTGGATACAAACCTTCACATCTTAATTGAAAAATGTTTGTTTGGAATACGTTTTCTTGTCACGGTCAAATATACGAACAAACGTCCAATAGCCAACAATCACTGATGAAGAAATGAATTTACAAGATTTTTAAATTCCATTACAGCAGCCTGTGGAAGTTTCTTTGAAAAAAAGAGGTAACAAACTTGTCTTACCTTTTTTAAAATATTTATCTAAAGCCCGGAGATGCTTAAAAATGAAGGAGTGTTGTCGCGGTTGAAACCTATAGTCTATTTAATAAGGCTTGTATTCTTAGAATTTAAATTAGTATGCACTTGATAATGGGTGGTGATACATTTTTCCCGAAACATTGTGCAAATAAAAAAAAAGACAATAGAAGGTTGACTATCACTTGGTATTTCTATCCAAACTCTCCTTGAAAGATGTACTGTATTTCTTTGAGAGAATAGGGCTCTTCTAATGGAGGGAGTGAAGACATGAGTAGATGTATAGTGCCGATATAAGCAACAGAAACCGTACATAACCTCAATTTCCTAACCCCCCCGCAGCGGGGGCCCCCCGCGCGTGGCGTCCTAGTGTCCCCCCTGTCTACCAGAGTGCGCTCCGCCCCCCACCCAGCTTGTGTAGCGTCCTGTTTTGCCCCGGTTCCGCCCGTCGCTGCTAGATGTCGCGCGCTTGTGTAGCGTCCTGTTTTGCCCCGGTTCCGCCCGTCGCTGCTAGATGTCGCGCGCTCCGACCGTCGTAGGCCCCCCCGGTAGAGGGCGGTGACGGTGCGGCGCGGTGACGCGGTGGATCGGGAGGATAATTAAATAAACTTGAATTTTAATACATTTTATTTTATTTATAAAATTGGTCTGGCGAGGAGTTTCTTCTTCTTTTTATGTCGATTCAGTCGACCATCCCATTGTTCCTGTTCCTTGCGTTGTTCTTCTTCCCGTTCCCGGAGGAAATCTAAATACGAAGTGCACTCCTCGCCGTCCCACTCCGTCGACCACCCACCCGGGTACTCCTGCTGCTCCTTTGTTTCTTTTGATCCACCGGGTTGCTCCTGCTGCTGGTGATGTTCCCTTGTCGTTTCATGTCGTACCGGGAATTCTAACCCCCGGTACTCTTTGTGTGATTTGAATATGTGACGCCCTAAGCGATGCGCCAACATAATATGCGACTTGTCATACGGACAAACCGCGATTTTTTCTAGAACAAAACAAAGTATGATATGTAGCGTTTCCTATAAAACACACATTTTTTTTTTTTAAACAAAACTTCCAAAAAGGGGGGTTATCAAATAATTTTAAAAATTGTTTTTTAAGTTATACGCGCATACCAAAATTCACGTTTCAATTCACTGTCATTTAAATGTACGTGTATTATTGTCAAAAGGGCAAACTGTAATTTTTTAGTACAAAAAATAAACAAAAATATGTATATATTTCGCGTTTTCCCCATAAAACGCACATTTTTGAAACAAAACTTTCAGTAATTTTAAAAATTGTTTATTTTTTAAAAGCCAAAATTCCCTATTCACTGTCATTTAAAAGATATTAAAAACGCTCAATTTAATTCGATTATTATTGTCAAAAAGGCAAACTGCAATTTTTTAGTACAAAAAATAAAACATTTTTGAAACAAATTTAAAAATTGTTTATTTTTTAAAAGCCAAAATTCCCTTTTCCATTCACTGTCATTTAAAAGCTATTAAAAACACTCAATTTAAATCGGTTATTATGCAACGTAAAAAAGATGAGTATCATATTTTAAAAACAGGTAGAAACTAACCAAAAAAGTGATAACCCAAACTGAAACCCACAAGAAAAGACGCGCACTGTATAAAGGTAATTAAAATATAAAACTTACCAGTTGTAGGATCGTAGGGAAATGGACATCGCACTTCTGTATTCATTGCACTGAATATAGTCTATAATACACATGCAACGTATTTATACACATGCACTCCCTTCCATGGTTGAATTAAAAGTCGAAAGGTCTTCTACCCACAAGCACCAACGCCGATTTGAATAGACGCGATGTTGTCGCCAGACAACCGTGCAGGTAGAAGTCTCAAGGTCAACACGCTTTCACACGGGAACGCAACCGCTTCGGACGTTGGACGAACGTATGTTGCCGCAAAAGATCAAGGCCAACTTGCTTTCATTTTTTACAATCTCCGTATGGGATGTGGAATTTCATAACGCGCCGAGTCTAAATGTCGAGTTGTTTTGCTTGTTGAGAATAATAATTAATTGCCCCCTTTATATTTGCTCCGTGGGATTAACGTAATGGGAAAAATTTGTTGCAACGCATGTGGAGGTGTCTTCGTTTGTTAACTTTTAGAAAGTATTCTCGCACCGTATAAATACATCTCATTTTTCTCTGTTTTGTCAGTAGTTGTTTTTGGTATTATTCGTGCAACGTGGAAGCTAACTTAGTGGTTTGGTGTTCGTACAAAAAAGCAGTAAGTACCTTTTTTATTGTCTTATTTTAATTCTTTAACATTTGTTATTATTTTATAAAGGTCTTAAAGATCATCTTAGTACTCTCAACCCGTAACCGCAAATAGAATAGCAGCAATCTTAAGCGTAAGTTTTTTTTATTTTTTTAATTTTGAGATAAAATAATTAATAATAATTTATAGATGGACTTAAGTCAACTGAATCAAACCTGTCTTGCAGAAGGTGATTTTGAGCAGCCGATTGTCAAACTGCATGAATTGCCGATAGGCGTTCCGTTTAAAATTACTAGAGCCAAAATTGTTAATACAAAATTTGGCAATTCCGTGTTGCTGCAATTAGAAAATTCCGTAGTATTTCTTCCTACTCGCGTGACAGAAGCTTTCCGTCCGAGACTAGAACACTTTGCGTCGGGGCAGTACAAACTGGTCTACGAGGGATCCAAAGATATTGGAAAGCCCAACTCTTTAAAGAAATTCAAAATAATTCAAAATTAATCAACATATTATACAGGGTAAGTCTTATTTACTGTTATATATTTAATAAACCACGATGCGCGTAAAGCAGATCATTCATAGAGCGCAAATCTTAATTTTAACCTTACAAAAATTAAAAAAGCATATTTCCGACAAGTTCACTCTTAGAGATAGTGATGTGTGGCTTAGGAGACTAAATAAAAATATTGAATCTTGCAACCAAATCGTTTCTAACGAAAAGGATTTATCTATTGGGTTAAAAAGAAAATTACAAACTACAATTCAACATCTGAAAGCTATTAGAAAAATTATTCTTAATTATCAACATAAGCATTTTGGATTGGGATTACAAAGTAGTAGCCGCGAGACAAACACAAATGAAATGGTTGTATGGGAATCGGTAGCGTCGTGTTTCCAGGGAAGAGTTCAGACTGGTGTCATAATTAATTTACTTCATAAAGATTTAATTCAATTTTTAAACGATTCTCGTCCAATATTTCAACAAAAAATTAGTCAAATTTTAAAGAAATTTTTATTGCTGAAAGTAAATACCACATTTTGCGGTGAATTTATTAAGGCAAAAAATGATGTCCAAGGCGAAGTTGATGTTAAATATCTGAGTACCGGAAATGCTGTAGTTGATTTAGGAACAGAATTGAATGATTGGTTTGTTGAAAATGTGCAAGATAAAATTTTAAATCAAATGTCAGAGTTTCAGGAACGTGATTCCGGGTGGGCTTTAAATAATATTATTTATTTAGAGATTAACATTAATAAATTTGAAATGGGTAACGGGTCATCCTTCGTTGAGTTGCCTAAAGAAATTGCGAATAAAAGGGCTTGTATTAACATTAGAAATGACGATCAAGCGTGTTTTTATTGGTCAGTTGTATGCGGACTCTTTCCAGCACGTTTTCGTCAGTATTTACCCTCTTCATATCCATACTACAAAAGTGTTTTGAAAACTGAAAATTTACAAACACCTATGGAAATGAATAAAATAAGCAAATTTGAAAAAGACAATGATATTTCCATCAATGTTTATATCTTAGAGTTTAATAAAAATGAAAAAACTAGTTTTTTTTCCGTGTTACCTGCACGATTAACAAAAGAAAAACGCGAAAAACATTCAAATTTGTTGTTAATACAAAATAAATATTATCCAAAAGTTAATGATTTTGATCCTGATCCGCAAGATAATGATTATGAAGAAATAAAATATCACTATTGTTACATTAAAAATTTGTCTCGATTAGTTTCCTCACAGCTCAGTAAATATAATCACAAGAAATACATTTGCGATAGGTGTTTGAATTATTTCAATAACGAAACTCGTCTACATGACCACGAAACAATATGTTCCAGTTTCAATGAGTATAAAGTGTCTTTTCCCAAATATGATTACGTTGAATTTCGAAACCATATATATAAACAAAGGACTCCGTTTGTAATTTACGCCGATTTTGAGAGTCAATTGAGAAAAGTAAATTTGAAAATTTCAGATAAAACCTCGAAATACCAAAAGCACGAAGCTTACAGTGCTGCATATTACTTTAAATGTTCTTATGATGATTCAATATCATTTTTCAAAAGTTATCGTGGTCTAGATTGTATTGATTGGTTCGTGGAGGAAATATCTAATTTATCAAAATTTGTTCGTTCAAAATTTAAGGATATTATACCAATGGATAGTGAAATTAGTCTAGATCAAAGGTCGAGTCATTGTCATATTTGTGAAAAACCTTTTTTAAAAGAAGATGTTATTGTTCGTGACCATGATCATTTTACTGGTAAATTTAGAGGTTTTGCCCATCAGGCTTGTAATTTAAATTTTAAAAAAATATTTGTAGTGCCCGTAGTATTCCAGAACCTTTCTGGATACGATAGCCACTTCCTGCTTCCGGTTTTAGCAAAAAAAAGCTATGTATCCATAGTTCCGGTTAATAAGGAAAAATACATCTCTTTTACATATTTCGAACCTGATTATAACATAAAATTTAGATTTATAGATTCGTTTAGATTTTTGGGAGCATCTCTGGATAATTTAGTTTCCAGTATGGATAAAAATGAACTATATATTTTAAGAAAAGAATTTTCCGATCTCGACGAATCAAAATTAAATTTACTGTCGCAAAAAGGTATTTTTTGTTACGATTACATCGACCATATAGACAAATTAAATGAAACAACTTTACCCCCGATTGAAGAATTCTATAATAAATTAAGTGAAAGCAATATTAGTGAAGAAAAATATTCCCACGCACAAAGTGTTTGGCAGTCGTTTGAAATAAAAAATTTAGGCGAGTATTCAGATTTGTATTTAAAAACCGACGTTATTCTTCTGGCAGATATATTCGAAAATTTTCGAAAAACTTGTATGGCAACACACGTTTTGGATCCGGCGTGGTATTTCAGTATGCCCGGGTATACATGGGATTGCATGCTTAGATTCACAAAATGTCGTTTAGAACTTTTGCGCGACATTGACCAAATTATGTTTATCGAGCGGGCTATACGAGGTGGAATTTCGGTGTGTGTTGGTAGATATGCGGAGGCCAACAATAAATATATGCCCAACTACGATTCATCCAGGGATGATTCCTATATCATGTACTTTGACGTCAATAACCTCTATGGCAAGGCCATGTGCGAGCCTCTTCCTTACGGAGGATTCGACTGGATGTCTCATCAAGAGATTGATTCATTTAATGTCATGAACATTCCAGATGAATCTTCCCAAGGATATATCCTAGAGGTAGACCTGGAATACCCGCAGAAATTACATGACACACATAGAGATTTTCCATTTTGTGCCGAACATCGAGTGCCCCCCAATTCAAAGTTACCAAAACTAATGACTACTTTGTATAATAAAGAAAAATACGTCATACACTATCGCAATTTAAAACAGGCTCTCAAAAACGGTCTCGTACTAAAGAAAATTCACAAAATATTAAAATTTAACCAATCTCGTTGGTTGAAATGTTATATCGATCATAATAATAAATTAAGAACCCAAGCAAAGACAAAATTTGGTATAAATTTATACAAATTGTTTAATAATGCCGCTTACGGTAAAACAATGGAAAACATTCGCAAGCATCGTATTGTTAAATTTGTTAAAGCGTGGGATGGTCGCTACGGTGCGAAAAATTTAATTTCTAGTCCTAGATTTCACAGTAGAACCATACTTGATAACAATTTGTTGCTTATAGAATTAAAAAAATCGGAACTTTGCTTTAATAAGCCACTTTATATTGGAATGTCCATATTGGATTTGTCGAAAACGACCATGTACGAGTTTCATTATAATTACATGCTTCCAAATTTGGGTCCCGAAAAATGTAAAATTCAATACATGGATACGGACAGTTTCATTTATAATATCAAATGTTATGACGCATATGAAAGCGTTATTAAGGCCGATTTAACAAAATTTGACACGTCTGATTATCCTAATGACAATCCCTATAATATACCGCAAATCAACAAAAAGGTTTTGGGGTTGATGAAGGATGAGACTAATGGCACCATCATTAGTCATTATGCGGGGTTAAGGTCGAAAATGTATACTTTCAAAATTTTAACGGGTTCGGTAGTTAAAAAGTCAAAGGGTATTCAGTACAATATTGTAAAAAATAAAATTTCATTTGATGACTACGTAGAATGCTTAACAAATTTTAGGGAAAAGTACGCCACTCAACGAACCATTCGCTCATACACTCACAATGTATTTAGCATCGAACAAACAAAAGTTGCCTTGAGTCCTTTAGACGATAAACGTTATCTTTTGCCGAATTCATATGAAACGCTTCCGTGGGGACATTATAAAGTGCCGTAATTATTTTTTAATATATTTTTGTTACAGATTATGGTCAAACAACTTACATTAGAAAGCCTTTGTATTATAACAATTTGCGAAAATATTAGGTGTAGTGCTGATTTTTTGCTTGAGTCACCTTTGCCTTGGAAACTAACGATACTAATATTTAAATATTATTCGAAATATAGATGGAGGTACCTTAAACAATTAGCGCTCCAGTCTGATGGCAATTCTTTATTAAATTTAGAATTCATTCTGTTGAATAAGAGATTTGGATCGTCTTACAGAAATAGCATTTTGGCAACTCCAACCATTGATTTTGACGGAGAATCCGCTTACTGTTTATGGGTCAGTTATTACAGGATAAAATATTCGGAAATTTTAGTTTGTAAATCTTGTCACTTTATATTTCAACTAGTTAAAAAATTTAAAAAGAAAAATTTTAGACTTTTATTGGATCACTATCATTTACAGCTGGATATAAATAATTTGAATGATGTATATCACGATAAACAATTTTGGTGTCAAAGCTGCTTTGAAGAAGTTTTGTTCACTGTAGAAACTGAAGATGAATGTAATTTAATGCTTCACGATGAGAGGAAATATGGAAAAAAGTTACGCTTTTCTGATAGTCCATTGAACTATTAATACTGTGGTTTTATTATAACATATGTAACTGTAGATAAGGCTTTTATGTATTGATTGTATTCCATTGTATTGCAACAAGAATAAACATGTATATATTTAGACGCTATTTTCTTTTTTACCACCACCACAACACCGCATAATAATTACACAGAAGTTTGTAATTGTATAATTTATTTATTATATACATTATTACTATTTTACAATTTCGTTAAATGCTAAATTATTAAATTGTTCTAGTTTTCTTTTGCACTCTTGAGCTTGCATCCGCGCCACTTGCAAGTCTGTATTAAAAAGCGCAATTTGTGTTTCAATTTCGTTGATATTGCACTCTAATCCCGACAACTGAGACGCCAAGTTTCTTTTTAAATTGAATGCCTCACAAATGACACTTTTTTCTCTACCGTCCGTGAACACTTCGAGCCAATCAGCGGATGACGTTGGAGCTGCAAACGCTTCACTTGTGGTAGTTTTCTTCTTCTTCTTGCGGGATACGACCGACGCACTTTGTTTTCGTTTGGTCGCAGATTTTTTGGTTTGTTGCTCTACAGGAACGAAGCTGGACGGGAGCACTTCTGATGAAGGAAATTGCAACTCGAAATTTTCCAATAAATTATACAATTCGTTGGATGTCACAATTTTCTCTTGAGCCATCATATACACGTATTTATGTCAGAACTTCTAAATCGAGACTAAATTTATTTCAAAACGTCTACGTTGTCTACCCACGAATCGTGCGACTTATCCAATCCCAACCAGCGCACGAGAACCATATTGCCTCGTCTGCGCAACACCTTTTCGACGAGATATAAGTCCGGGTTAACTGT
Source organism: Cylas formicarius (assembly GCF_029955315.1). Taxonomy (NCBI): domain Eukaryota; kingdom Metazoa; phylum Arthropoda; class Insecta; order Coleoptera; family Brentidae; genus Cylas; species Cylas formicarius. The sequence continues at coordinate 20,170 of NW_026844346.1, forward strand.
CTTCTGCAATTCTTCTTCATAAAATCCGCCCATTATGGGTTTACCCTGCATATCTTGAAGCAAATACGTTACGGGGTTAGTAACCCGTACTTTAACAATTTTAAACAATTCCGTGGTCCAATTCGGTGTATAACCTTTGTTGAAAACGTGCTTGACTTTGCTGATTCTAACGATGTCGCCGACTTTAAGTTTACGAGGACCGAATATTTTTATGCTACTATACGCGGTTTTCAAAATTCTCTTTTCGTTGCTCTTACTCACATCGATGGGTTTCGTACCCGTCGTTCTATGTTTTGTGTTATTGTATTCACCAACGATAGAGGCGAGCACATCGATCCATTTGTACGTCCCGCGTAAAGAAAAATGTCGAAACAATTTCTCTTTGAGGGTACGTATCACCCGTTCGACAATTGAGGCCTTTTTTATGCTATACGTACTATAGTGGTTAATTTTATGCTTATCCACAAGTTTCAGAAACGTGTCGTTGTAAAATTCTTTACCGAGATCCGTTTGCAAGTTTTGAGGGTGCCGTCCGTCCTTGAGAATTTTGGAAAACGCCTTGGCGACTTCGACCCCGGTTTTGGTTTTCAACGGGCGACACCATACATATTTTGAGAAACAGTCTATCACAACCAGCACGAATTTAAAATTTCTGTTTTGTTTGCTGTAGCGATCTAATTGGGCCAGATCCGCTTGCCACAGGTCATCCATCCCTCGTATTATAGTCCGGCGGCGAGCATAATTTCTGCGTGCCGGCTTGTGCAGTTCTCGAACCAGTTGTACCTTCTCTTTATTCATAATGTGTGTTCGGTTGCGATGGAGGATTTAAAACCCTTTGTTTCAATACCTTCATTATATTCTCATTTTCGTTCGTAAGTCGCTCCATTTTGGTTACAATATCACGAAATTGCTGTGACAAAACGGCGACTTTTGTCATGTGCTTTTCCAAATCTTTCTTTGCGCTCATTTCGCTTAGCTTTTGGTGGAAAACTTCGCGAAACTGCATAATTTCATTTTCGAGTGTAGTGCTACTCATTTTCAGTTGTTCTTCAAGACGCGAGAATTTAGTTTTGTCTTCAATTTGTAATCTTTTCGTGTACGCTTCGAGTTTCTGTCCAATAATCTTTCTCAATGCAATTTTTAATAAATTACTTGTCTCATCCACATATTTTTTGTTAGCCACGTCACCGTCATCGCTAGGCGTTTGGACATTGCAAATTTTTAAATTGTTCATATTGACGTTTCCGTCTGGCATATAGTCGAGGGCGCTTCTAATCACAGTATTAGTGAAGGGTCGTTTAGAGCGCAGCGCGCTAGAACGTCCAAACTTGTCCAGACTCATCGTTAAACTAACGTATAAAACCTGATTCTTTTAGCTCTTCAACGATTGAAACTATTTCGTTATCATGAGACGTGTTGCCTGCGTGTTTCGACGCGATTAGTAATTTCAGACGCTCTACGAGTTCATTGACGTCGTCCCAGTATACATATTCAGTAGGAGCGTCATTATAACGCATATTATAACCTTGACCGCTGTACGAGTACGAACGCGACTGAGATTTTATTAAGGGTCGGATGACCTTGGTATATTTTGGTACAGTCGATGCGCCTTTCAAACGTCCGATCGCGTCCCTGTGCACCTGGGTAGCCTCCATTATTTTTTTATATTGTGCCAAATCGTCTTTTGTGTATGCTATGGGATCTTTCAAAAACACCAAATTATACAAGCCGCGGGTACCGGAATATCTCTCGCCGTCTACAATAATATCGCCAGATCCTTGATGAAAATCCAGCGATTTATTGCCGAGAAACCATTTGGATGATATTTTGTCGTAAACGGGTCCGTAAACAATATCGGTGTCGGGCGATTTTACCCATAAATTTTGAATATATGAATGGGAAATTTCTGGATATTGTTCCAGGTATGATTGAAGGGATGCGTTGGCCACGCTCGATGTGTCAAACACATCATCTTCCTCCTCATCGATATTTTGCATCTCAACGCTCTTATTGGGATCCGGCGTTTCCTGAATTTCTTCCATAGGCAAAAATGATACGTTAACCTTATTTTTTGTTTCTTCGTTCGGTTCCTTTTTGTGTTCCCGCTTGACACCTCGACGTTCAGTTTTTATTTCTGCCGGTGACGGTGATAGCTTTATTTTTGCTATACGTTCTAGCGGCTCGCTGACGGGTTTGAAAAGCTTCCGAATTGACGCATCCTCTTCGCTCTTACCCAATTTTAATGTTAAATACTTCTTTCGAATAGATCTAGACAACTCGTTTACTTTTTTTTTTAGCGCCGCGTCGGCGATGTCGGCGGACGTCGCCTTCATGACTGTTTCTATCGACAATTAAATATCGACTTTTATATATTTGTCGAAACCCTTGCGGTAGCGTCCGTTTTTTACGTCGAAATCTTTGACAATTATCAAACAGCCGTACTTTTCTTTCCAGCACTCGGAACAAATTTGTTTAAACATGTCGTATGAAACGTCGGGTGAGACATGTTCATCATAAACGTGACGTAAATTCATGTCATCCTGTTTAAACAACGCGACAATATTGCAATTGTCACGTATCAATTGCTTGGGTACCTTGGAGTATGTCTGACAGAGATAAATAGCGTCGATGGCCTTGTGTCGGCACATCGAAAAATACTCGCGAATTTTATCTTGCTTGTCGCACGCCACGTCGTCGAAAATAAACAGAGAATTCTCTTTCGCGTCGCTGGGGTCGATTATCGAGTCTCTTTCACTGTAGGGATAATATCCAACTCCTTTGACATTGCTCAATACGCGAGATAACAGTTGATATTTTGGTTGATACAACGACTTTGAGTAGACGTAAACATTTTCGAAACTTGCCCCGTTGGGGTTAAAGAGTAGCGCTAACATGGTGTTGGTTTTGCCGCAACCGCTAGGTCCGCAAAACACCGCCCTAAATGAATTGGGTAGCAGTTGACCGTGTTTGCTTTTGTTAAAGAAACCATCTCCGCAAACCAAATCTAAATTATCGATGGGGAGCTTGAGTTTCTGCTGCACCACCCGCATGACTACAATGTTTATTCGAGACACCTCGTATATATATATACGACACAAGCAATTTCCTTTAATTAGTATGTTATGCTTCGCGTCCGGAAGTGGTCTCGTTAACACGCTTATTAACAAGTTACCTTTTGAAGTACACATTCCGGGTTACCAGTTTTGCGGTCCCGGTACAAAATTGGAAAAACGCTTGAACCGAGGCGATAGCGGGGTGAATCCTTTGGACGCTGCGTGTAAGGTACACGACATTGCCTATTGGCAAAACAAATCGTTAGACGAACGTCATAAAGCGGATAAAGAATTGGAAACGCGTGCGTGGCAGCGAGTAAAATCTAAAGACGCAAAGTTTGGTGAAAAAGCTGCCGCATTCTTTGTCACCGCGACTATGAAAACTAAACGTAAGCTCGGTATGGGTCAACAACGGCGTCCCTCTGTTTCGTTTCGACAGGGTGTCGTGAAAAAGGTTCGCAATGCATTAAAGAAGAAACAATTGTTTCATATCGATAACCCTAAAATGCTTAGAAGATCGGCACTGGAAGCGCTTCGAGCTGGCAGAGCCGCTGTAAGAAAAGCGGGAGGACGTAAAAAAATTAGGGTACCTAGAATTATACCGTTCGAATCAAAATCGGGCGGTATTTTACCACTTTTACCGTTATTAGGAGCGCTAGGGGCTTTAGGTTCGCTCTCGGGCGGAGCCGCTGCTATCGCTAAAACTGTCATCGATGCGAAAAACGCACGAAAGAAACTCGAAGAGGACAACCGCCATAACCGAGCTATGGAAGAGATTGGAAAAAAGGGATCGGGTCTATTCTTGAAAAAGAGTCCGCGCGGCGGATTCGGTCTTTATCTGAAGAAACAAAAAAACTCCCAATAAAGCTACCCAGAAGGGCTCTATACGACGTCGATTTAATATCTCTGGCGCGCAAATTAAAAATTCCTCACTTCAGGGGTGTTTTTATGCGAGATAGTTTACCCCGTCGAATCAGATCGCAAGAATGCGGAATCGTAAATTTGGATGTTCGTCGAAATAGAGGAACCCACTGGGTAGCATACAAAAAGAGGAAGGGAAACGATGTTGAGTATTTTGACAGTTTCGGTAACCTTAAACCACCCGCGGAACTTGTTAAATATTTCGGCAACAGCGCCAATATCTACTATAATCACGATAGATATCAAAAGTTTACGCAATACAATTGCGGTCATTTGTGTTTGCAATTTCTCTATAAAAAGGACTGAAATCGCGGATCTATAAGCAGTCAACATGTCGATCATATTTACGTTAAAAGGGCACACGTCGACATTATCCATCGACTTTGTCAATCCGCTGCAGTTGGATGAAGATGTAGAGTACGGTTTAGCGCTGATTGGATTCCACTCTTACAACAACATTCCCAACATAGATAAGGGTTCGAATAAATTTTACTACTTCGATGGTAACAATAAAGAAAACGTAATTGAAATTCCGACCGGGTCCTATGAAATTAGCGACATTGAAACCTACATTAACGAACATCTGCCAAAAAATAAGGAAGAGAAGAATACGATCCCAAAGTTAATAGAGGAGATATCAATCAAACCCAACAATAATACGATAAAGTGTGAAATCTACAGCCCCGTATACGGGGTAAACTTTAAACAACACTCGGACAGTATCGGAAAATTATTGGGGTTTTCACAGAAAATTTTGGAGCCCAATATTATGCATTCCTCAGATTTACCCGTGGATATAATAAAAGTGCGAACGATACATGTAGATAGTAACATAACGTCTGGAGCGTTCTACAACGACAGACCTTCGCACACAATTTACGAGTTTGCCTTGTCCGTCGATCCGGGGTACGCCATCGACGAAACTCCTAAATATCTAACGTACTTGCCAGTAAACAAACGACAAATCTACAACATTACCCTACAGGTTCTGGATCAAAATTTTGAGTTGGTTAATTTCCGAGGTGAAGAAATCATCATTAGATTGGAACTTAAAAAATTAACGTAATGTTGATTTTCAACTCAATCGGAGACGCTGGTGAATATAAAAAAGCGAACATCCAAACGGTAGGGTTAGTAACAAAACCGAGGCGTATCCGTAAAGGTCGTCTTACATTGAGCAACAAACAATTTCTCCGATCACTGGGCTACGATGTTATCGAATCAAATATTCGACATACACAGAAAGCCAAAATTTGATGAATCTATCCAGCGCGTGGAGACCCGCACCTATCATCCCTTTGTGAAATCTTTTTTGAACAACGACACCATTGAGATCACGATCAATCAAGGAGATGCCTGGCTGCTTATGTACGACGCTGCTATTTGCATTAAGGGATCGCTGAAACGTCTCACGGGAACCGACCAAGTGCAATTTGTAAACAATGCAGGAGCATTTTTTTTTGAAACTATATCGTACGAGCTGAATGGGAAAGAAGTGGATAGCGTGCGTGATCCGGGTATAGTTAGTACGATTAGAGGTTATCTATGTTACTCGAAAGATGACTCATCGCATCTAGATATTTCCGGCTGGAATTTCCCTGAAAATGCGATTCACGATACAGAAAATGGCCATTTTAGCATGCGAATCCCGTTACGACACTTTTTAAACATATTTAATGATTATAATATGATAACTTGTGGAAAACAAACCATAAGATTGGTAAGAGCCAGACATGACAAAAATTGTATGATAATTAAACCAATGGGCGGTGTTGCGGCCAGTGCAATTAAAACAACGGCGGAATTAAAAATTGATAGTGTCGATCTTAGGGTCAAGCACATATTTCCAAACGACGAAATCAAATTGGCTCTGCTGAAATCGATTAGATTAGATCAACCCATATTGATACCCTATAGACGATGGGAACTTCATGAATATCCTGCCCTAACCGCGGGCTCTACCAAAGAAATTTGGTCTGTCAAGACGTGCGCGGCTATCGAAAGCCCCCGATACGTAATAGTCGCTTTTCAAACAAATCGCAAAGACAACGAAGCGAAAAATGCGACGCTTTTCGATCACGTCGACGTAACGGATATAAGATTAACACTAAACGGAGAATATTACCCTCACGAACGTTTACGATTAGATTTTGAAAAGAATGACTTCGTGGAAGCGCATCACAATTACACGGATTTCTACCCCAGTTATAAGGGATGTGAGGAAAAAACTGCGTTGCTTGACTATATGACTTTCAAAAACTGCGCGATTTTCGTCATCGACTGTTCTCGAAGAAACGACAGTGTAAAATCCAGCACTGTCGACGTAAAGTTAGACATCGAAGCAAAAAAGGGATTTCCCGCGAATACACGTGCCTATTGCATCATCATTCACGATTGTATCGTGGAACAACTACCGCTCAGCGAGATTGTTCGAAATCTAACATAAATACCGCCGGAGGAACCTAATCTTAACCAGTCATATTAAAAATGCGCATCGTTGCGGTAGATATTCAAGGCTTCCAGTTAGAAGATGGATTTGTCGTTAAAGAAATGGCTGTCTACAATGGATGTCAAATTAGTCATTACGTTTTGAAACCGCCGCGTGAATATTGCACGTTGACCGGTGCAGAAAAAAGAACGGTACGCTGGCTCGAACAATATCATCACGGTCTCAAATACAGTTCTGGTTTTGTTCAATATTCCGACATTGATACGTTGATCGGACTACTGATAGAAAATGCTGACTTGATATACGTGAGAGGAAGATCAAAAATGGAATTTTTAATGTCGAAAATGGATCGGGAAGGTGTCGCATGCAGAGTCATTAACGTGGAGAAATTCGACGATGATAATTGGTTGAATCCTCCGAAATTTCAACCGGATCACGCCCATTGCATGTTTCACTCCGGAGGAAGACTGCGCATGTGCGCGTTGAGAAATTCTGCCCTTTTATATAATTGGTTGTATTCAAGGATCCCTGTATGAAATAAAACTTTTTTTATTTAAATAAGACTTTTTATTTCAATCCAAAAAAATTAATAATACATTTACACGTAAAAATAAAGCACGCTAATGCTATGATATGAATACAAACTGCGAAACTGTAATCTATTGAAGTATAATTCTTTTTTCGTTCCATTTCTCGAGTAATATTCTGCGTCATCTCACGCAAAATAGCGACTAAAAGCGTTTGGTTCATCACTTCTCTTTGTTATTTTACCTATAAAAGATTAGCTAGGAACCGAATACATTTTAGTATTTTACTGACCTTGAACGAGATGAGAGTCTTGTTGCTATGCTACGCTGTCTTTACTACCTGTTCGGACGTGTCGACGATAGTCGCCGCGCTGCCCGAGGAAGGTGTGATTGAATATTTACAAAAATTCGGATTCCTTTCACCTAACGACAACGAATCTTTAACGCAGATCAATGCGTCGAGTTTGCAACGTGCCCTAATGGATTTTCAGGATTTCTATAATTTACCGGTGGATGGTACTCTTAATAACGAAACCGTCGAACTAATAAATAAACCCCGATGTGGTGTAATAGAAAATGCCTTCACGACTGTTTCGCGATGGCAGAAAACGGATTTAAATTGGTATATTCAAGTACCGCCCAGTCACTATCAAGAGTTAAAAGTGCTGGCAACCGAGGTTTTTAAAATATGGAGTGATGAATCAAATTTAAATTTTTTCTTAAATTACTCAGAGCCGGATATAATGATTTTGATGTCTGACAAATATACTACCCACAGACAAAGCATAAGATGTAAAGGGAACGAATCCTGCCCTTTTGCTTTTGACGGAAGGGGTAACATATTAGGACATGCATTTTTTCCAAATCAACAACAAGAGTGCGTGGAAGTTCATTTGGATAAATCCGAAGATTGGTACTACGGTTTAGAAGTGCCTGCGCCCGGAGGAAAAACGAGCTTGTTTACTGTGTTGTTCCACGAAATTGGACATACGTTGGGTTTGGCGCACAGTAACGATCGCAATGCCATTATGTACCCTTGGTATAGCTTAAATTCTAAGACATTGTCATACGACGATGTTGCAGGTCTTCAACGTTTATATGGTAAAAAAACCACAACCACCGCCCGCGTAACAACTCCGACCACAACAACATCAACTACCACTACTACCACAACTACGAAACCTCCGATAGGGAAAAACGAAACAAAAGTACCAGATTTGTGTCACGTAAATCCATCCATATTTTTGGTTACGTCTAACCATCATATGTATCTATTTTACGACAAATGGGTTTGGATAATAAGATTAGGTGATAAAGTCTACATGGAACCTAAAATGATATCAGATTATGTCCCTATTTACGCTCCTATTTCGCATATCTACCAGAGACCCAACGGACAACTTTTGGTAGTCACCGGTGATTCGTTTTATTTACTTCACTTCCCGAGTTTCACGGTAGTGGGCGACCGACAAAGCGTCCAGCGACTGGGTGTGCCTGCGGGTAAAACAGTGAACGCTATTTTTAATACGTATGGCGGTCGAACGTATATATTTTACGGTAAACGCTACTATGCAGAAATAGACGAGTGTTCTTTGAGTGCGAGTGAACACGGTTTTACTACGGAACTGTTTCCGGGTCTGCCCGACGATTTGTCGGGCGCGTTTCGATACACCAACGGACATTTGTATTTTTTCAAAGAGAAAACGTATTACGAATACAACGAATTTTTGAATAAATTAACGAGAGTCGGTGAAATAGACTTGAGTCTTGTCGCAATTAATTGTCCCACAGAGAGTGTCTTTAAACAAATTAGAGATTTGTTAAGAAAGTTATCGATCTTTCACAACAATGAATAAGAAGTTAGTTTTCTTCGACGATTTTAGAAGCTTGGATACCGATCAACTTGAATTGATTCCTGTGCAACATTTTTTGGAGCATGTGAGACCGCACGATTTGTTAAATATGTGGCATAAGTTACCAGTACGACATCGCAACAATTTTGAATTGCAAACTCATTTGCCCTGCTTTGTTCACTATAACAGACCGGACAGCAAAATGCATATCGACGGCCCGGCACCTCCCCAGAATAAATGTCATTATTGTTTGAGTGTTATAAAAGCAGTTACCGAGATATAGCATAGATTCATTCGGGCTAGAAACATGGTTTTGTTAAGTGCTCACTTTGTTTTGTTGTCGGCTGTGGTACAAAACGTTTTCTATATACATAAACCTAAGGATGTGATTGAAGCGTTCGTTTGTTTCAAAAATCGGTGCATTTGGCCCGATACGTGGACGCGTATGCAACTCGCTCAGGTCAACGGAATCGACAAGCTACAAACTTTTAGCGTGTCATTGTCGAATAACACTACCGCAGATAAGCCGTATTTAAATTACAAGGTACGTTTCGTTTTCGCGAACCGGAGCTACGAAGACCACGGCGAATGGCAAACGATCGCTATCAAGAATTCCAATAACACCAGCGGCGGCGTTAACGACAATTGCGGTAACGAATACAACATCTCGGCAGATCGAAAAACTATTTTAATCCCGCTATATGTAACTACGTGCGCTTGTTTGCTTCTTTTGGCAAAATGCTTATTCAAATTGACTAAATGTAAATATCTCTCTTAATTACACCGATAGTGGGGGGTTGTTGATATATAAGTACATTTGAATTTGATACCGAAGTCAGTCTGTTTGTCGCAATGTGTAACAAAGTGGTCACTATCGATGAAAACACGATTTTCGAAATAAAGAATTCAGGTGTCCGTTTCATCTTCAAGAACAAGCACATAGATTTTCAAGTCCAGGATTTTTGGGATTTTTTGTTCTTTCTGGAGGACGAGGTGGGAGAAATCATGTTCTGGAACGACATAACAGTCTACATCGGGAGCAGTATCGAGGTGACCTATTCGAACGAAGAAGAGAGCTGTGAGTTGATACTGAAACAGGATCATGGCGACGAAATTATCCTCGACCGCGATGAAGTAGAAAATCTCATGGACCAGAAACACCACTTGTACGAAGCATTACGTTGTCTACATATGAGCTAATAAATATTTACTATTGTATCTATAGTTTTTCTTTTATTAAACCGTGATTATTGAGACACTCTGTATAAGTCACTCGACTTGTTTACCGACGACCCGATCACCCGCGTCACCGCGCCACACCGTCTCCGCGCCGCACCGTCACCGCCCTCTACCGGGGGGGCCTACGACGGTCGGAGCGCGCGACATCTAGCAGCGACGGGCGGAACCGGGGCAAAACAGGACGCTACACAAGCGCGCGACATCTAGCAGCGACGGGCGGAACCGGGGCAAAACAGGACGCTACACAAGCTGGGTGGGGGGCGGAGCGCACTCTGGTAGACAGGGGGGACACTAGGACGCCACGCGCGGGGGGCCCCCGCTGCGGGGGGGTTAGGAAATTGAGGTTATGTACGGTTTCTGTTGCTTATATCGGCACTATACATCTACTGACATGCCGGGAATTATTTGATGATAGTGTGGCTCATTTTTTAGGAAAAAGAGGGGTGGTGGAATGAATATTTTACATGTTTATCTTATTTAAATTATTTTTTTGTTGCTAAGCCAACGTATCTTATAGTTGTTGTAATTGCCTATGTTTCGTAATGAGCTGATTCGACTAAATTAATTGAGGTCATGTGAAAACCTGTCTATTAATTCATTATTATTTAAACATCACTAAAGTAAAATTAGTACGGTTGTTCCGTTCTTGCACAATTATTGGAGACCAAGTTATTTCAAAGTACGTAACCTTCAAATTAATCAAGGCCTATCGAAATTAATGTTTTTCTTGGGGCGGGAAAAAGAGTCCAGGATTATGATTTTGGGTTGGAGACAATAATATTGAAGTAATAAATGAATACACTTACTTAGGTGTCACATTTTCTGGTTCGTCATGATTCCGACCGATGGCAGAACAGACGTTCTGCGTTCTGCATGCACTGTAGTGATATTACGTCAAAGGCTAAAGTGAGTTATTTTGCCCTTGGCTCAAAGTTGTTGCAAAGCAACATTTTTTCCGGATGTCTGCCTGCTATACGACATTCAAATGCCCTAAAGACGACTGGTTTCTATGAATCATTTCTCACCTTTAGCGAATTACCAATGGCCTTTAAAAGATTTGAATAAACTTTCAAATCCAAATTCTGGTGCGTGCCAGTTTTAATTGATCTTCTCCGTTGAGGGATTCTTTTATTCAAAGAAAATGCTATATAATACTATTTAGAAATCTTCCTGATTCTTCTTGCTTCGGTTGTTGATTTTCGAAACGTCAGCAAATTTGATTTATCAACAACCGACGCAGGATTAATCCAGAAGATTTGTAAATGGCGTTGACAGATTGATTCAACGACGCCAGAATTTCCTAAATGTGGAAATGCACAGATAGAGATATTTGTGCAAATATACAAAATGTTACGATTCTCTCAATGTAAAAACAAACTCCCTCCCTAGCTATTGCTCTAGAGCACGCTGTCTCTGTTTCGTTGCCGTCAATACCCACATGAGCAGGTACTGGTGGGTTTTAATGTAAGTCCACGTTATTTGCTGCGCTGATTCTTGTTCGATTTAGTGGACAGTATTTTTAGATAACTTTATTTTTAACTTTTAGAAACATATAAAAAACATATGAAAATGAATAATGAAGCTGAACGTCTGCTGACAGACACAGAGCCCGAGTATCCCTCGGTCTATCTTAATTGTCGGCAGCGGCGACCCCCTCTTTGCAGAGTGTTGCCGCTGCAGGGCAGTTTCGAAGACCGTCCAGGTGCGGTAGAGGAGAAATAACATTTTATTGAAAATGAAAATATAACCTACCTAAATAATGAATGGTACTAGAATCACATGGCATTATGCAACTTTTTTAAGATTCCATCCAATTCTAGTGTAAAGAGAAATATCCCAAAACTGAACATAGATAAATAATACTTACGTTTACAGCTGATATTTTTAATAAAATACTGTAACTCCTTTGATGTTTGATACTTACAAAGTAAAAATTGAATTTCCCGCTATTGATAAATAACGTCGAACTGTGTCAAATAGCTGTTAAATAGATGCTACCGCATCCGTAATCATATCCCGACTTAGCCATGATGCAAGCCTTCTGCATGCTTCTTCATCCTCTACTGTTGTCATGACTTAATCCTTGATTTAATCTGTAAATCTAATAGAAGAGCTGCTTTTCGTTCTTGTGCCGTCTACTTTTCCATTGGTTCATGATCACTCCATCCCGTCTCTATCTATGATATACATCGTCGAAATATTTGAGTAATCCCCGCTGTTCTTAACATCCTGCGCTAGCATATCTGTTCGAATGCTTTTATTTTCCTGGTGACTCGCTGGGCCAAGCATCGGAGATTCTGATCGGCTTTAAGAAGTCTCATCTGTTTCATCGTACGAATTTTATAATCTTTCCATATTTTGACAAGTTGGGCCAAAGTTTCTTTTGCCATCCCATTTCTAGCTGAGAGCCACCCTTGCATGATGATCTGTCGAGCATGCCCGTAACTTTTGAAGTATAACCTGCAATTGCAAATTTAATGGGAGCTGAGCCCATGCGGATGAAATACTGATGCCAAAACATGCCGCGACCAAACAAAAAGTTCTCTAATTCATCAAATGTCAACGGCAACGTTGATGATTCAACGCTGCAATTTCTTATTTGTAGACAACGAGATTCAAAATAAAAAGTCTTATTCGTTGAAATCGAGTTTTGAAAAAGCAAATGAATGCGCATCTTGAAAATTTCTTGATGTTTACTTCAAAAGTGCCTGTAGTATCCTACTAAATTTCTAATAATTATATGGTTTAAATACATATGTATACCTTAGTTATTTTTTTTCTTGTTATTTCTCGTGACGTATTCTGTAACAGATAAATAAATAAACGTGGTGGAAAATTTTAGTAGTGCAAAATATACTAAGTGTTGAAAATGACACTTAAGTTATAGTTAAGATATTAACTTATATTAAATTCATTTTAAAAAAATAAATAGCAAATATGTATAAGTTTGGGTGCGTCATTTCTACGACCATATTTTCTCGCAATAGGTTTATATCTTTTTAAATATTCTGGAAGTCTTTTAATTTTTCAATGTATTGCTTAGTCTGGGAATAGCAGCAATAGAAATGCAATAGCGCAGTCATTCTTCCAAGCATTTAAGCCACATTCTAGCCTTAACAGTATATTACCCATTCTAAATGATTATTTAAGGTACTGAAATTCCTGGTGTGTTTATTTAATTTTATGACGTTGTAGCTTCATTTACTTAACAGAAGAATTGGTTAAAAATAATATTTATATTGAAGTCCGTCAATAGTATAATTAGCTGCATAAAAATTGTGTTGTTTTGCATAAAAGTCAAAAAATTTTACGAAGATTTCACTCGAATTGTATTTTTGTTTTTAGAAAAACGGAGAATTTTTCACTGAGATAATTTTTAGACGTAGATCGGCTATGAGATAATAATTATTATTGGCTTTTAGGTATAAATATTTATTTTTTTATACGCGCGTGGGATTTATCTTGCTACGTAATTATTTTTCACAAATATGTTCCTGGCAAAGCAATGAATTTTTGTCGGCATATTAAATTATAAACTTTATACCTCGATCGGTATACTAAAATTTGTATTGTTTTTTTTGGAATGTTGACATTTTTATAACGCAAAAGGCAGAAAAACATATTACCTAGTCTGTGTTTATCAAATACCAAATAATATACGTTTTGTTTTCCATAAAAATAAATATAAGAAAGAGTTTAGTCTACTCACAGACAAAATAAATCCCTTCATGATTTTAAAATCTGATATTATGTAGTTACTAGATATGTAGATATACACTGCATAGAAGAGCTGATTACACAAGAACTTTTGTTGTTTGTTTGTTGAGGCGTTTCTACAGGCGCAGGAATTTGAAATCTTGTTTTCAACTAATAACACCTATAGTTTCAAACCAATAAATAAAACCTAGCGCCGATTAATAACCGACATGGCCGCTGACAGTTCGTCAATTACAATCATATCTGCAATAAAGCAACGCTGTACTGCTCTAAAGCATTAAGGGGGCCATGTGGAAGGCTTTTGCTTTGGTGTTGTTTTCTACTTTGTAAAAAAGTAATTGCATTTAATTACGTCTCGCATTGATCTTCTCAGATTCGAACTAGTTAGAGATGATTATTTCCACTTTAAATAACTTTTAAATAACTAATCAGACAAAAGATGGGTAAATAGTTTGTAACCGTTTCCAGCTTCCTTTATTTAATATTTGAAGGTTTACTAACTAGCCATGTTCACCAACTTCAACATTTTATATTTGCTACTGTCGAAATCCGCAAATTATGTATTAAAAAAATGTTTTCTTTATTTAACTACCCTGCTATTATAACTTTAAGGAGTAGTTTTCTCGGTCCTGTAATGGAAACAAATACGTTTATGCATACGAAAGTTTATTTATTTCATTCTCTGTTATAACTGTACCCATATGTTTTTTTTACTGCTGTTAGAATATATATATATATATATATATATATATATATATATATATATATATATATATATATATATATATATATATATATATATATATATATATATACATTTGTTGTTTTCTTTTTCAAATAATTTAATTGATTAACAAATCTAGGACAATCTAACACAAAAAAAAATATATTATAGTCAACATCATTGTTATGGAAGTCTCAAGGCTCAACACAGGTTCTCGCATCCGGAAGTTCCAGTTTTATATGGCGCTCTGGGATAATTTCCCCTAAAAATGAGACATTGTAAATACTACAATAAACTACTTTTGTTAATACCGGGTTAGTAAAACATGACTTTGGCCATTGGAATCTGGGAAACAGTTAAAAATACATTCATCGACTTCCGAAAATATAGTTCACGCGAAAATTGGGATTTCAGTCTTTGGATTTTGTTTTTGACGAATTCGTTTCGCAGAAAGAAAAGGACAAAACGTTTTCTTATTCTTTAACGATCATCACTTTTCTTTTCTTTAAACCTTATTCTCTATAGAAATTAACCAAAAAGATACAACGAAAACACGCAAATCATAAATTTCATACTTCAGCCATCCCGATATTTAAATTTGAACTACCCTCTATATGAAACGCTGGGCGTTATACATCTTTTATGATGAAGACGTTTTTCGGTTTTTGACAACTACTGCCTGTTATTAACACAATTGTAGTCGGATTTTCGTTATCTAATACGATTTTTTTGTATATTCGATAACAGAATGATAGACCTTCTTATATACAATATAGCTGTATATCTAACTCCTAAAATGTATGCTAATTCTGAAAATATTAATATTTTACTGTTTTGGTTAGTTTTACCTCTTTTCAATGTACTCGAAGGCAGAAGTATAACAAATAACTTGGTTATGAAGAACGTTGAATTAATTAATATTATTAATATAATTAATTAATTTATTAGAGCAGTTACTGATACTAACAGATAAATTCATCACACAAGAGATGTTGTTCCTATGCATTTGAAAATGGCAAGGAGGTAAGAAATACGGCAGATAAAATAATAAAATTGTATTATACAAACGTGTTTTAATATCAAATAAAAAGTTCGCTTTGAATTTTATGTATGATATGATATGATAACCTCACAAAAATTTCATTTGTAAAATATGGGGTATTATCTGAAAAATTAAGAGATTGTCGGTCTTCTACTGTCTTTATGTTATTTTAATAATACTAATAATCATCTTTATTTCAAATTGTGTTAGTATATTACAAAATACAAAAACACAACGGAAATAGCGTCTAATACCTAGATTTACTTTTTTTTACATTATTATTATTATTGAATTTTTCAATAGGGTTCTAATCCTATCAGAAGTGTCTTAAAATCTTTTCAAACTACTTATTTCTTTTAAACTGTTCGGCAATTTGTTATAAAATCTTCACCACATATAGTATGCACTCTTCTCAGTTGTATGTGTTTGGTAATTTACATTTTGCGTTCTATTGTTGTACTTATAAGGCGATATATGCGGTTCAAAGTATTTCCGATTTTTAAAAAAGAAAATGAGCGAGTCGTAAATCTAGACACCGTATACCCGTCATTACCGTCATTAAACCTTCGATCTGAAAAATTTCTCGACAACTATCTCCACACTTGATATTTTTAATTAGCCTTATAACTCTCTTCTGAACTACAAATAATCTTTGTACTGCGCTGTGCCCTCCCCAAAAAATAATGCCATATTTTAAAATCGACAGTAAATTGGCAAAATATAAAATTTTTGTTCTATTTTAGTGCATGTACCTTTTAACTACTCTAATTCCACAACAAACAAAATCTGACCGTTTTATTAAACTATCAATATTCATAGTGGATTGAAATGAGCATATGTCCATTCCAGTCCACAAATTCATCTATATTTACTTCTAAAAACTATACACTATCTACTATATTGATAACATACTTATCACATTCCAAATAGGGTGGTTTATGCAATTTAGACTGTTTTGTTCGAAACAAAATAGCGTGTGACTTATCTTTATTTAAAATTAATTTGTTTTCTTTAAACCAATTGTCGGCTTTTCCATACAACTTATACCATTGTTCAGAACCTGAGTAATATCTCTACCTCCCACAAGTAAGTTTGTGTCGTCTGCATAACACACACACACACACACACTGCTTTCACTGTTTAGTCCTCTAATCCAATAGATGTCATTTATGTATATTATAAATATTATTGGTCCTAGTATACTGCCTTGTGCGATAGCATATAAGCTTTCTTTAAATTGTGAGTAGTGAGGGCGTCTATTTTTCATAATTTTGACAGACTGTTTTCTATTCGATAAATAGGATCTAAACAGTTCAAGCACTTGTCCTCGGACACCACATACACTTCTAATTTTTTAAGAAGTAGATCCCTGTCGATGCAGTCATAGGTTTTTGACAAATCCAAACAAATGCCAAGTGAGATACCGGCATTTTTGATATGTTTTATAATTATTTTAATAAACTTAAAAAGTGCAGTTTCAGTGGATTTGCCAGACGTATATCCATTCTGATGGTCTCTAAACAAGTTACAGTCAATAAAGAAATATACCAATCTACCACATACTGCTACTTCAAATATCTTCGAAAAACCAGAGAGAATAATGATAATTACCCATTTCTTCCGGGTCACCCTTCTTATATAATGCCTTGATTACAGCTGTTTTTAATTGATCTGGATAAATTCCATATTTGAAATTGTTGAATAATAAATGTCTAAGAACATTGTTAATATAGGGCACTAAAAATTTAACTATACTTTTACGTATTTCGTCATAACCACTACTGTGCTTATTCTTTATTTTGTTTGGTTGTTAATTGGTATTTTACAACTGAATTGATTAGATCTGGTATAATTGATAATAAATACTCATTATAACGGTTTGCTACTTCAGTAGGGTCACATTGCATTTGAAGATTACTGTTGTTGTTTTTATCTAAAATGTCGTTGCAATTGACCACATACATTTGGTTTTATTATCCGAACATACAATCTTCTGTCTGTATTCTTCAGCTCTGGATGTTTTTAAGAGTTTTTCATATTCTTTTCTTGTTTGGTTATAAAGCGATTTAAAATAAGCATCATTTCTAGAGAGTATAAGTAAAATGTTTAGTTTATTTTTAATATCTAGAACTTGCTGGTTATTTCTATGAGAGTGTTTTTTTCTTTTATTTATCAACTTCAACGGGAAATAATAATTGAAAGATCTACCAAAAGTATTTAAAAAATTAGACCATTGTCCATTAACGTTTTGTTTTCGGACCTTATATACATACACACTCTAAAAAATTTTGTTTATTTTCGGTTGAGAAAATTCTCACATAATGGAACTTTTCGTCCGACGGTTTTAATAGAAATTCAATTTTCTGTGCTTTATGGTTCGAGATAAATGTATCTAATACTAAGCTATGTACACAATCACAATTTACAAATAAAAAAGTCTTCTGTTGTTTTCAAAAATTGTAGGCGCTATATTAAAAGACGACAAAAGTGAAGTTAAATTTGTATTATTGACATTGGCCTTTAACATTTCTATGTTAACGTCACCAGCCATGAAATTTTTTTTCTTTTCGTTAATTATTTGGGACAGTACCTTTTCGGCGCAATGTAAGAAAGCGTCTATATCACGCTGAGGTGGTCTGTAGATTGATAGCACTAAAAATTGTTCATTGTTGAATGTGCACTCCACTGCCGAACACTCAAATATATTTTTAGTGTGAATTTAGAGAGTCTGTTTCTTAACTTGTACTGAACCGATTTATGAACATAAATCGCACTACCACTATGCTCATTGTACTCGTGGCAGAAACAGCTCACCTGAACAAAGTTTTTTAGAATTAGATGTCACTTGTTTTCGAGTGTTCTGTTAAACATAGAATCCTACAGTTTGAGTGGGTTTGGAGCAAATCCCCAGCGACTGTACGTTCCAATGAATAATACTGAACGTCTGTTTAATTCGTTTTACCTGTCGTCATATGAAGTTTGAACTTGTTTAAGAGCCGAATCAGAGGTATATTCTATAAAAAATTGCCATAGTTAATAATGTTTTGGAACGACGCCAATTTCCTTATGTACACTGGAGAGTTCTGGCTTCTTGCTGAATAGTTTTTTTCCAAGAATTTTATTTTATTACAGTTTGGACAGCCATAAGTGTCTGTATTGCCCTCTGTACTATTATGTTCACCACCACACCTATGACAACATTCTTTTTCAGAGGAGTATTTAGCCACATATCCAAAACCACAACATTTGTAACATATAACCAGGTTAAAGTGTTCTTTAACGTAAACTGTTATAAGATTGACATAAATTTTTCCTTTTTTTAAAAACCATTTGGCAGGATTGCGACATTGCTTTTTTGTCACCACCTGTATTTTGTCATGTGCACTACATCCAAGCTCATCAACAATTTCAAAATTGAGCCTCTCAATTTCCAATAAAAACTCTTCTCCTGAAAAACGTTTTTCAATTCCCGGTGCCATAAACATGGAATCCATATTTTGCGTTTCTTTAGTATTTATATTCTGACGGTTTTGCTTCATTTTTTGTTTGTCTTACACTTTTGAAACCTCGGCCTACCTCTTTTGGATTTAGTTCGCTTTTGAACTTTTGAAATGCTTCTTTCGGATCGCAAATTTCTGCAATTCGTATAATAGTTTCATGTTTCTTCTCCGTAACGGTCGTTGTCCAAGGTTGATGATCCTCTTCTGAAGGTATTCCTTTTTTGTCTGCATTTGTTTTGCTTTCTAATATTACGAAATATGCCTTTCTGCCTTGAGAATATGTAGCGTCATTTGTAGTATGGTATCGTTTTTGTTCTTTAGTGTTGTTATTGGAACACAATCGATTTCTCATTTCAATGTTATTTCTTTCTAGTGTTCCGATGTTAAAAACCATGAGTGTATTTAGTCTTTGTAAATTGTTATGCGCTTCCTTAAGGGTAGTTTGTTCTTCGCACGAGATGGTTCGATTATTTCTAGTCGCAAGTTCATTAAATTTATCTAAATGGTAGATTAGATTACACAACGTTTAGGGCGGTTTTGACAGTCAACATTTCATACGGGCTTTGATACTACTGTCGGAAACGTATAACTCAAATTAAAATAAATAAAATAAAAGTTGAATGAACCATTCCCTATAACCTTCAATCAAACGTACTCCCACCTAGGTTCCAAATTAGAAAATGTCTCGACTTACGTTCTATAGAGCATTTACGACTTTGGAAGTATACAAAAATATTATTTTTAGCAAAACTCAAATAATGTAGATATTATGGAAATTTTGACCTTCGGCTTTCCGGATAATATTGCCCAGCAAACGATATTGAACTTTGTCAGTAGTATAGTAGCTGCATAAAAATTCGGCTTTGTGCTATTTGTTCCATTGAGCTGCATTAATTTGTTAATATTTTCCTTAGGTGGTTAGTATCTCAGTCAAAATTTGGAAAGAATATCCATATTCATTCTTAAAGAATTCTAAGACTCGAGAGAGGCATTGACAAAGGCCTTTAAGGCCATGAACGCTTCAACACTCAAATTCCGATGATAAAACTGCCGAACTTCGAGGTATAACTGTAAAATGTTGAATTGGTAATTTGCTTGAATTGAATTAACGAATGGTTTGTATGATTCATGTGTTATTCCTCAGAAATCGTGGAAATGAGTTCCACTGGACAGACTAATATGAAAGTGACAAACCTAGAGAAGATTTTGTTCAGGGAACACTCGTTTATCGATGATCGACACGGTCAAAATGCATCGAGCTTACAAGTTTAGAAGCAACAACATATGTTTCAATTATGAGTATTCCTTTTTTTGGGGGACAGTGATTTGAACAAGGACTAACTGAATCTTGACTATTGCCAACTTAGTACCACAAACAAAAGGCCTCGATATGACAAAATTTTAATTAGACACTTACGCCGGACCGTAGTTGCAGGCATAAATCTTCTCATATTGGTACTGTCCATCTATAGGAAAATGGGTGTAACCACATCCGACGTACATGGTGTCATCCCAAACCAACTGAAATACGAATATTAAATACTCAGCCGAAATAGAACATATGCCTAAAAAAATAAAATAACACCGAAGCTAATTTTGAAATTATCTATTATTTATCTTGTATATAGGAGATTATTACTTAAATGTATCTTTTTATATAATAGAGCTAGAACAACTTATGGTTAACTCGTCCAAGTCTTGTCTCCGTATATTTAATAATAATAAAAACATTGAAATTAAAATATCTTTCTTTTCAATAGCACATCAACAACCTACTCAAGATTTTTTATATGAATTCAAAAAACTGTACAGTTTCTGCCTGCTAAAACAGCTCTCTACATTCACAAAGTGCAAACTATTGAATGCGATGTTCTTATATAATACCGTCTTGCATTACGCCATATTAAAGTGTAAAATTTTATCTATACAAGTTTCCACTCTGGTAAACCTGAATATCAAAATTGGTTAAGGTAGAGCCTTGTGAATTATATGACCTTTAAATTTAGCCCAACCTATCGTAATGTTAACAATAGGTCGTGCGGCAGTCAACGGTTCTCATTAGTAAAAGTACGTTTTTTTGTTGATCATAACATTTCTGTACTAGGAGTTTCAATGAGAATAAGGCATTTCTAGTCCCAATTCAATTATGATCTGTTGTGGGCCTCTTGGCCGTATAACTTTTTGATGACATTGTAAGATATGGACTGCATAAGATATGGACTGATTATTTTTAAGCGCTCCAATGGTTTACGCTACTTTGTACTTCAGACCTCAGAAAATAACTTTTTATTTTATCCCACATTTGTCTTAAGCATTGTATTTCATTATTATCTACTGCGTTATATATTTCAATTTCCCAACTGAGCCACCACTTCGGCTAAGAGTTTTGGTTAGTTTACCCAAGTGATTTTTTTTTCATAGACGGGCTAGCTAAAAACTTCTTTGACTGTAGCTACCATAGTGAAATTTTATTGCTACTAGACCATAAAGAGGTCTAGATTTGTTAATAAGTATTATGTCAAATTCGCATTGAACGAACATTTAAAAAATTACCTGAGTGTAGTGTCCAGTTTTTTCTGAAAATCCGCCTGGATACTTATAAGAAGAATGCTCGTTCCACCAGCCCAAAATCGCGGC